>NW_020212837.1:118586-136306 GCF_003070985.1 Temnothorax curvispinosus
CATCATCATCATCATCATCATCATCATCATCATCATCATCATCATCACCATCATCACCACCATCATCTCACCAAATTCTATTAGCCTGCAAAAATATATACTCCTCTCTCTCCCTCTCTCTCTCTCTTTCCTCTTTTACTCTCTCATCTCCAGATCCTTTCATCTTTCTTTCTTTCTTTCTCTCTCGCTCGCTCACTCTTTCGCGTCCTTCCACCACTTGCATCTCAAAAACTTGCCAACACTTGCTCGTTCGTTTCTTTTGTTCCATCCAAGAGGTACGTTCACGGACATCAACCATCCACATATATATTCACCCAGGCTGTTGAACAGAATCGTACAGGATTAGTGTCCGGTGTTCACCGGGTACTCGGGGAGGAATGAGGACCGAGCTAACTAGAGTACTAACATTCCAATTTGCAACTCTGGTGTTTCTCGATTGGCTGGTCCTATTGTACTCCAGGACGTGACGTGAACGGGCAAGAAAACGGGGACCGATAAACCCTGCCGCAGGGTACAGAGTGTAATTTTTTCTCTTTTCAAACAGAGAACAGACTCACATTTCCCGAAATCGTTGGTAGCACAGCTTCATGGCTCTCACTCGGCTCTGGTTTGCGACTAAGATAGCGAACGCACGAAAAGTATATGCCTGCAATCTCATCCGCCATCGGTGATATCTGTGAGAATTGTTAACTGCCCGCGAGTACGCGGGTTGTTATGGCAAAATGTGTTCTCAAATGTTCAAGGAAGCATTGGGCCATGTGTAACTTTAGGTACGAGAGACGGAACTTGCCGAAGCGACCAAGCTAAATTAATAATCGAGAAAAACTCTTCGTCGGTTCTTCGTTTTTCCGGAGAACGAGAAAAATCGATGGTCGCGACGAGAATGTCAAAACCACCGAGTTAAATTATGTCAAACTCACATCGTAGAATTTCTCAACAAAGGTAAGCGAATATGGGACCCAGAGAGCCAAGTCTGTCGAAAGCAGATCTTGCCAAGTCTGCTACAAATTTTGTCGGCAGATAGACTACAGATTTAATACCGGTTCTGGTATATGATGTCGGCAGAACGTTAACAGAAGTATAACAGAATCTGTTAACATAATCAGACAGCAGATTGGCGGCAGAAATCGAGCAGATTCTGCTGAAACTGTTCAGGCTCTGCGCGATTTCTGCTGCCAATCTGCTGTTTGATTATGTTAACAGACTTTGCTGGTAAAACATAAGCTGAATGCGGACGCAGTTGATGTCAGTCTGCTGACATGTCTGATTAAATCCTGTTACCAATCTGCCGACAGACTGCTATCAATTTGTTTATTGAAGGAGGAACAAACTCCGCGTATTTCACACCCTGATAGAAAAAGATCCATAACAATTAAGAAATCTGGATGAAACTGGAAATGCTGTAATTATGTCTCAATATTTGCAGCAACACTAATAGGTAGAAATATTGAGAAATATTTGCACAATTAATTTCTAAATAGTATTTCAGCAAGATAGCAGCGATATGAGGAACTATCCTAGCAGAATATTTGCAAAATTAAACTTGGAAAGAAATTGCGAAATAATTAAGAAATATATTTGAGTTTTATATATTATGTGTTATTCCTGTATTATTACGTAGCATTCTGTTTGCTGGATCGCCGATAGATGGCATCCTTTCTCGTACGTAAAATATAATGAACGGTAGTATGCATGTAACTGTTATATATCGGTGTTTACTGAAGTGTGCTGGAATGATTTTACTTCTAAATATCTAAATAATTGTGCAAAAACATAAAATTGAATTTCTCAATTTTTGTGTAAATATTATTCAAAAATTTTATGCTGGCAAGAATGCTGCGTTATGAGAAATCATTTTAGCACAATAATTATGAAATTCCTCTCAATTGAATGATGCAATTATTGTATAATATTGACGTAATTTTCCCTATCGGGGCAAGAAAAATAATTTGACAAATACTAGTCAGTCGGTATTTACCAAATTATTTTTCTTTCTTTTTACAAGATGTCCCATTTAAATAAAAATTATTGTAAGAGAGAATACGCGAGGCATTCGAAAGGGGGACTACGTTCCAAAATATGAATGCGATTAGCGGTGGGTGTCTTTCCTGTCTTAGGAAGAAAGTATTGCGAATGTGACGAACATATAGATGATGATGACTTGAGAAAAAAAACTTAAAAAAAAAGAAGAAAAAAGAGAATATCGGTAGAGGACGTATAAAAATTAATTTTTCGAAAATTGTTGAAAGCCAGAGTATGTCCATGAGAGTGATTATTACTTGATCGTTGATGAGAGATGATGAGGCGTTATGAAAGAGAAATAATGTCAGATCGTAATCACCTGTTCCAGGAGGATCAGCGGACGTTTCCGTAGGCTTACGTTTTACTTCAGTCATCGTCTTCATTCAGGTATTGCCGGAAGGCCGGCCACCGGCGGCTCTGTTATGTTACCTTTCAAACTCTTCTATATATATACTCGCTTTTACAGTTCTACAATTATATATATATAAACGTCGCTCCTGGATCCGTCCCCATGTCGCTTTTAATTAAACTTGGAATTTTATACACGCAAATCTCTCGAGAGTAGCTCTTCGTTACGATTTATATATCAGATTATGTAGGATAAATTAAATATTTCTTCATGTCCGAAAATACGTATTATATTAAAATACTGATTTTATAGGCACGATAATTTTGGACTGATCGGATCTGCTGGCTGTCCCAAAATTGGCGTAAAAAAAAGAAACTTATCGCTCTTCACAACTTGGCAAAAAGAGAACAAGAGTTGGGATCTCGGTTTCAAATCTTCAATTTCGTTAAAACAAAATTCGCTTGAAAATCAAACGACCGATGACGTTTTATCATTGATTCTTATCTCTGAAACTTAATTCGCAAAAATTGGTTTATTTTTACTAGCTCGTGAAAATTGAGCATATATTCGTCGTAACTTTAAAAATTATTGGCACACAAGCAACTGGGGATTGCAAATTTTGCAAGAGACTCGTTTGTCTTCTGTCAATCCTGAAACAGCCAGCGGATGTGTGATTGTGCATCGCTGACTCGCATTTAAAGGAATTTATGGTACCCCCACGATGCTTGGGTCTTTTATTCTCGGCATAATTTAACATACACTACAATCAACGGAGAACATTACGGAGAGCATTGAGTATTCTCGCATTAACTCGGCGAAACGTTTTACAGTTTACACGGCAAAAACCATCGGCACGAATTGGGAAACGTGATATCATTCGCGATCATCTAATATTCACATCTACAAGATTTCGCGCAGCATCCTGCGGTGGACAAAAAGACTGCGACACTTTTCTCTCTTGCTCGACAAAAATCGTGAGATCGTTCTCGCATACGTAAAAAATCCACGGTAGCCTCGACTCGCATTCAACTCGTTTGTATAGCTCGTAGTATCTCAAAAGTGTAAAAGAATGCCGGATTCGCGGTTTCCTCACCGTGCGTTCTTTCACGACGCGGTACGAAAGATTCCCCTGACGGCCGTGAGAGCGACGGATCGGAATCAACATTCTCACACGACAACGTTTCACGACACACGTCTCGAATTCGTCACGCAGTTTCATCTTATTTCCTCTCTCTCCCTCCCTCGGGGACACAATAATATCGAGCGATTTTACAGAGCACAGCTAAACTCTACAATAAAATTCGTTACATTTTGTGAGCGATATTAAAATTGCTTTATATCAATCCTTATTTACATACTTCGTAGATCACTTCCAAATCGTTTTGCAAGGCATCCTTTGAGCAGTGGGCATTCTCTCATCCCGCGCGAAATAACTCACTGATTGAGGGATCACGAAAAGATGCCAATAACGTCGTAGGCATAGCTATTTCAAACGATTTGAAATACGTGGTCTGACAATTAAATCCATAGATAACATTTATTTGGACCTAAATGCAGCTTGTTTGTCCAATCAACGAGATGATAGAAATATTACATTTGTTTTCTAAAATAAATTTTACATATTTTTTGCGAATTAAACTTAACATTTATACATAATTTCTTTACTACTTTTTCCACCTTCGCCTGCGGAATTGAGTAGATTAAGTAACACAGGAATGTTTTTGCCGGTTCCAAATCCGAACTAAGGAAAAGGATTCTTTTTCCAAATGAAACGTAAATATTTGACATTGATTTTTTTGCTAAATAATCACTCAACAACAATTATTCAGCGTATCGTTTACACGCTATCAATACGAAACATAACGAAGAGATAAAAGAGTGCACTAATCTAATGTGTTTTCAATATTGTCTATGGGTAACAAAAAAAAGAGATACATCTACAAACTTAATTGTCAGACCACGTAGATCTATAATCGCTACGACTCACGCACGAATGTTCGAGCTGATCAATCAATTATTATTCATCATACAGCCATCCATCAACGATTTTATTTTATCTCTTATACAAGTTGTTTTATTTTATTCTATTTTTTTTTATTTCTTGCATCGTAAGGAACTACATTCTCCCTGAAAATATTTCCAGACGTTAAGGGTATTAAAGCGCGAACATTCGTGCCTCAACGACAAGCTTGGTACGGTTCCAGTGTTTGTTAAAAGTTGTCTTAAACCACAGCTTCTATGTAGATCAATTTAACAATTTATAGACTTAATAGCGTGGCAGAATGCTCAATCAACCAACTCATCGTCTATCTCTTCTCATTGAAATCTGTATACGTGTATATGTACGTGTGTGTGTGTGTGTGTGTGTGTGTGTTTTGTGTGCGCGCGTGCGTGTGTATAATTTAGTTTTTTTTTTTTTTTACATACATTACGTATATAAACAACCTCCTCTCAATCTAAGTATATACCAGACACACACTGGACGACTTTTGCTCATTCTCATCTAATACCGCAGTGTTCCCCCGCTCGCCTTATGCATTATTACTCAGTCACCTCATTTCTTCACCTCGCCTCGCCAAGTACACGCGTTCTCAGTGCTCTAAACAAACGACATCATCACTTTTGCTAAGTAGTAAAAACTCACGCCTGTAGTTCTGTAAGACGACCATTAACAAATACATTCAACCGTCTCTCTCTCTCAAACATACTCATATGCACACACCACACACACACGCACGTGCCTCGAGCAATCCAGTTTAACATTCTCAAAGTTAGAGGAGATTTTTCTCATCTGTATACGCGACACGCATATCGACGAGAATTCACGCTAATGAGAGAGAAAGAGCGAGAGAGTATTATCATTAGAATTGTATATTAAGTAGTATCTCGCGTTCAAAAGAAGGAAGTTTGAGAAATCACTGTACGACAAAAATGAAAAGCACAACAGTATACACACCTCTTATATTAGGGATTATTTTATTCTTTCAATTAATATACTCATAAGAGATAATTAGCGTACTCTGAAATAGTCAATCTAAATAATTCCTTTAACGTGATACACAGTGATATCGCGGTGACAAATGCGGTATTTAAGTTTAATTGCGACGTAATTATTTCGTATGTTAAAGTTATTGACTATAATTGTGAGATGTGAATTGCATCCTTCTTCGTGCTATGACTCTTTCTTTTTCTTTCTTTCTTTCTTTGAAAAATAAATACTCTCGACCAGTAAAGCTATCTTTTTCATTATCGTTCAATCAGGAAACAGTTCGAAAGTCTTTTCATTAAGAATATTTCATTCAGAACTTATGACACATTATACACAGACATATAAGACATCTAAATAGTTTTCTTTCCGCTTTCTTCAAATCACTCAATTAAAATGGAAAAAATCTGATCAGTTCAAACAATTTTCTTTCACACACATCAATCAATAATTTTGACACACCTGCACACTAGTGTAAAATTCTCACATAATAAGCTATTTATGTGTTACATTTGAGATATTTGAAACAGAAGTTCAACTTGATAATAATATACAATACGGATAGCTGCGATCAATCTCTAGGTGTGAGCTATTCTGATACATTCATACACTTTCAAACAGTCACATCAATCGCAATTTATACGCTCTTTCTGATCTTGGTAATATTTTGGAAACGTCTCATGAAACGGATAAAGGATGTTGCAAAATAGAATAAGATTGTTTCAACGAAGGTAACTTTACACCAAAACCAAAGAAAACTTCTGGTCCATTTAATGTTTAAAATGATGAAATTAAATTTCAATTTCAATCTTAATAATCTCTCTAGAAGAAATCTTTTTCTTCGTAATCCTTATTATCTCAATCCATCATACTTAACATTTATTGCGGATTTATTTTGGAATAGATCTCCTTAAAGCATAACGTAGTAATGTTTCGCTCGTATAACGGCAATTTTACAGAAACTTACGAAATGTAATTGTTACCCACGTTGAGAAAGCATCTTGCTAGAAGATGTTATAAAGGTAAAAATATTTTAGAAACGATTGCGAAGCTTTAAACGCAGGACCTTGATTCGAAAGAAGCCGTCCATTCTCGCAGCAGCAAAATTCACAATTCCAGATCTCCGGAAAATACACGGAAAATATAAGGAAAAATTATGATTCTAAAATAATCAAGAGATCTGTCGTTAAAAAATAATGCGCAAGAAATTGAATAATAGTTATATATAATAGCTTGAAAACGCGATGGCAAGTTATATATTACATAATGCATATTACATAATACATAAACGCTTTTTACAAACAACATCTAGCAATTCGGCGCGGCTTTTAACTCGATACGCAAATTAATTGACTTTGGTCTCATGTTCATTTATTTACCACATTGCACCTATTAGATTAGTTGCCTCGGTTACAAACTAATATAGTTTGTAACTAAGGCGATCGATCTAGTCTCCTTCTACATCACAATTTTTGACATAGACAAGGAGAAAATTTAGTTAATTGCGAGTTTAAACAAAAGATGCGGTTAGATAAAGCCAATATCTCAACAAATGCTATTAAGTAAATATTCACTAAAGCCCCCTTTATTAAAGAGATTTGTGGCAAAGGAAGACTTGAGCTATTTTCAACTTCCCAATAATTTAATAATAATTGCTCGATGGGAAAATGTTATATACTTAAATAGAATGGAGAAACGATGCAGATGCCATTGTAGCTATAATTATTTTCTATATGACTGTGTCTGTGGCAGTAATTACTTTTCAGGTAACAATATTTTGGTATACATTTCACTGGGCTTGACAAATGTTGAAGCAGCTGAAGTCTTCTTGAGACTCAGATCTTGTCAGATATTCGTAAATTACACGTTTATCAATCTTTAATCGCTAAGCAGTAAATGTACTCGATTATACAATCTCACCCTCGCCATGCAGCTATGCTGCTCCACACATCAACTTCATACGTATCGTCGATTTTATTCATGCCATTATCTATTGTACGCTCACACCAGAGATGACGCAAATATCGGGCGTACATATTTTCGAATGATCGAAGCTATCCGCCTTTATTTATCGTAAACCTAAACCGCCTCTTTCAACGAACGGAATTGTGCTAACTTGTCAAACCAGTAAGAGAGTGGAGAAGGGGGGAATCTCGAAATATTATAATACACGCAGTGGCGATTAGTGCAAAACATTAGAAAAAACGTCAACGTACTATAGGCTCTGGTTCTTGGTTCTATTCTGGGGACGGGATCGACGTGCTTTTGGAAAACCGTCGATCCCATCGGTTACCACCGTTCGTTATGGTTGTTGCGTCGGGACCCGTGGATAGAGGATCCGTTTGGTTTTACGAGTAGACCCACGGCCCCGATTGAATTTACTCGTACTTAAGAAAGGTATTCGACTTCTGGTCGCGCTGACCCGGGTGATTCTGCCAGGCGCCCTGGGACGCGTTCGGGTTATTCGGCCCGGGGCCGCCGGTGCCGGGATTGCCCGTATTGCCGTCGCCGCCGCCTTGGTTCATCCAGCTGAGAAAGCCGGAATTGCCGCTGTTGCCAATAGTGTTGTTACCGGAGGGCGGCTGGCCCGGTGGGCCCGGCTGGTTCGAATAACCCTGGTCGTTTCCCTGGTTCTGCAGGTTACCGATCAGACCCCAGGACGCCTGGTTCAGAGCGGCAGCCACCAATGCCGGATTGACCGGCAATGCGGACAGATTCAGACCACCCATCGCCAGCGGATTCGACATACCACCCCCACCGCCACCGCCGTTGTTTTGTCCGGTGATACCCAGAGCCTGTAGATTCGGCATGTCGAGATTACCGCGATTCCCCGGGTTATTCCAGCCGTTTGGGCCCATATTATTGCCCGAATGGCCCATGTAACGGTTACCCTGATAATTGCCCTGCACATTATTATCGACGGGTCCCGGCGCGCCCCTGCCGCCCCTCATGTTCGAGTTCACTTGATTGTTGAAATTTTTATTGTTGCCCTCGGACTTGGGCGCGGCATTTGAGACGTGTACCGAGACGCCCTTGATAATATGATCTTCGCCGCAGAGCGACTGGGCGACCTCGGGATCTAAGAAAGTGACAAACGAAAACGCGCGGAAGGGTTTCGGGATGAACACGTCCGTCACTTCGCCAAACTTGGAGAAATAATCTCGTAGATCGTCCGCGGTTAGATCTTCGGTACAGCGGCCGACGAATACCTTGCAGGGTACTTGCTGAATCATTCCTTCCTACACACAAACGCACAATCAATCAATCATGTACGACAGGTTTTCACAGTTATGTAAAACTTGCGTACAGTGCACATTACTCACAATACCGGCGACGGTAGAATCGCTGCGAGACATATATGGCATTCGTCACGAGATAGGCAAAACGTAAAGTACATTACGGTTTACATCGAGTGTATCACATGCACACAATCTAAGTTCCGTAGACACACAATCTCTCGCTTCCGGCTTAGGACTCTAACGTTCCGTCGAATTGCAATTAATCTGCACTAAACGTCAAGTTTTATATAGAAAATTTTTAAATATTTATATTTGTCGGTTCAAGAAAAGATGTCGGCTAGCTCAATTTACATGTAAATTTACATATGTTATATAATGAACACTTAAGCACTATGACCACTTGAAATCCATGCATCAATCTGTACAATGTCTTTTTCTTTTTTATGTTCACAATGTAGAGAATCTCATGCTACATTACACTGTCTCGATTTGAATAAGCACATATCTGATAAAATGTGAACAGTTATTCCAGACTAATTATTTCTACCATTAGACATATCTGTTATATTTAACGAACACCATGATTTAATGGGAATATATATAAATGCTTTTTTTTATGTTAACTGATTGATTATATGAGATAAGGGATTTATCTTTATGATTTAAATTATCTCTATTATACGAACATTTATCGAGAAATACTTTCAACAAGAATTTCATAATTTCAGGAGACAAATGTGATAACAAATTTTTATCACTATGTGCTTTTGTGAGATATATTTTTTTAAAATAAATTATGATTTTTTTACGTAATACAATTTCTCTAGTCATTCTGTATATAAAACATTGATAGTTATAAAAAATTGATAGTTTACAAGACTTCATATTTTATTCTGACCTCATATTTATTCAGATCTTGACATAAAATATGAAATATCTTATCAATTTTTTATTACTTTGATATCGATTTGATTTTATGCACAGAATGATGAGAGTTAATTGGTGTAGGGAAAACATATAATTGTTTTAAGGCTCCTGGTCCCTGAACCGAGAACTCTGCGTTGACGGTGGCGACGTACTGTCGCGGCAGAAATCAGAACTCTCTCCAATGGAAAATTCTGTCCTTTGTGACATGTTGACAACCTATTTTGTTGTGCGTGCTATTTCTTTATTATTCGCTCTGTGCTTGTGCTCTAACGTTTAACGTATTCGTGAAAATCGTAAAATTGGCCGAAAAGTAAGATTTGCATGCGGAAGGAACGTTTTCACCTCCTTTCGATAGTCGTTAAACGGCTGTTTTTCCCGTATGTTTAGGCTTCGTTTTATGACTGTTTGTTTATTGTCGAGGGAAAAGGGTAGTTTTCGGCCAATTTCGGAAGTGTTCTGAAACGATCTATAGTGATGTTTTATTGAAATGTCTTTTTACTTGAAAATGGCATGCACAACAAAATTGGGTGTTTTCCTCGCCTCGATAAGAATCCAATATGGCCGCGGTGACTACCCAGGAGCCTTAAAAAAAAGTATACTTTGGCAAGAATTATATTTTCTAAAAAAATATATATAATTTGCAATCTGCCATATTTTTGTCTTGAATAAATGTTTAAACTTCAATTTTTAAATTAAACAATAAAGATAATTTAGGCCATAAAATTAGATGCACATATTTAATGTGCTCGGAAAAAAAAGCGAAATAGATGAGTAATATAAAATCATATATGTAAATTCTTGAAAGTAGCTGCGGTGAAAGAAAAATTTCTATAATTTTCCAAACATTATACCACGCATCTTTATCTTCGACATTCCTAAAAATAATCCGTAATTAACTTAAAATGTTTCACATCAACAATAAAATAATCAATAATAAAATAATATAAAAAAAGTAAAATAATAATAAAATATTATATTATTTTCTTATCTCTTTCTGTAAGAAATATTGCTTGTTTTTGGCGACTCAAATGCAGCAATAAAAGTGCTTTAATAAGTCACATGTCAAACATTAATAAATATTTAATAGTCATTGAAAAAACGAAAGTATTGAGCATGTATATAAGTATTTTACATACATATACGTAAAATTATATATCAAATAAATGTTCCTGATTTTAATAAACCGTATCGACATACCGAATACTTTTCAACATTCATTCATACAAATTTTCGGCGATTTCGCATTTCGTACGATCTTCGCGATATCGAAGAAATCCGTTATGATGCATCGCAAACAATACATAATAATAATATCAACATTCGTAGCATCCGTAGATGCGTGGTATAATACGTGCGAGGAATATGCACTAATCCTAGGAGAAAAGACCATTGCCGAGTTTCGTCGGTCGCGTGTCGACACGTATTCCCATTAAAACATGATTGATTGTAATTACAAATTTCCTCTTCAGTATCTTGACGCGTCCGCGACGTGGTGATCCCTCGATGGCCGGTGCTTGTAATAGCGATCGTAATAGTTCTCCTTCGTCGGGTATCTCGCTGGATCCGCGTATCTACCGTCGATCGGGTCGCGGCCGTCCGACGTGGCGGCGTAACGGCCATCGACCTCGCGGCTGTCCATCGCGTACCTGCCGTCCACGACTTCCCTACCGTCGACGATGTATCTCCTGTCCATCTCGCGACTGTCCACGTATCGGCAGTCTGGCTCCCGACCGGGATCGGCCGGCAAATGCCGGCTGTCTGGATGCCTCGCGTCCGGATACCGCACCTCGTACCTGCAGTCAGTCGCCGCGACGGCGTAACGACCGTCGGCCTGGTCGTAGTAGCACCGTTGCTCGTACCCGTAATTGCTGTACCTGCCCTTATCGTACTGCTCCGGACAATTGTCGGCTGGATAGGCAGCTGCGCGTCCCTCGCCGTAGTATCGCGACCCGTATTCAGCGTCGGACGGTGGATACGCGGGATTAACGGGCGCCGCGGCGGCGTTCGCATGCGGTGGCGGCATGTAGCCGCGAGTATCGTAGGCGGCGGACTCCTCGTAGGCGGCGTAGTTCGGCTTCTCGTTGTAGGCGTTGTAAGTGACCTGCTGCTGACCGCCACCACCGCCACCGCCACCACCGCCCTCGTACTTGTATTTGTTATCGTCATACGGATAATTCGGGGGATATGACGGATAGTGAGTGGTTTTGTAATCGTACTCCGAGTCGTATCTCGGGGGTGGCGCGCTCAGGGGCGGAGCAGTGGCCTCGGACGACGACGAATTTACGTTGGCTACGTACGGCTTCGACACCGGCACCCGGCGACTACTCGGCGTGTGCACCGGTATAGGTCGGTAGCACTCGTTACTGTGCTTACCCGTATCATACTGACGTGCCATCATTAATCCATCAATATTCTGTAACCAGATTACACCAGCCCTCGACAATCACATACAGACTTGATCGAAATGCTGAAGCACACATACGCATTCGCTCCGCTCACGCGGTCTCAAGCTACGTCCTCGAATTGTTCTCGATACCCTACCGACGCGACGGTGAAACACGCGAATGTAAACGATTTCGCAGCGCAGAATCTTTCGCGAAACGTGACACGACGACGTAAGCTATTGCGCCATTCACTCGCGAGTTTTTTTTTCATTCCTGATTACGCACTCTATTACCTAGTGTCTCGCTTCGCAAGATCTTTTCCACGCGACCTCATCATTCACGCGTCCTGAACTCTAGAACGTTACTCAGATATCGTGACAACGCATCGCAGCTCTCACAAAAGCTGCTTAAAAGCATCATTCCCGTATGATGGAGGAGGCTCGCGCGAATTTTCGGGTTTAAGGAATCCGGTTCACGGGCTGTTTACGAGACATACTCCATGCGCGACTGCGAAATTCTGCATTTACATACTCCAGCACACAAAGTCATACCCGTTACAATATTTCATGTATTCATTGTATCCAGGAAGATACGCGCGCTCGAAAACGTGAAAATATAGATCTTTTTCTTCCAGTTACGCTCTCTCAATGCGCGCGATACATTCCTTCTCATAATATTCTCATTCACGCGTACTCGTTAACTCGAAATGCTACGTAATTTAGCGAGTATTTTGGCTTTTATCAGCGTTAAAAGATATTAAGTCGTCTAAAGACTTTTTTTTCCTCATTTGTCGTGATCGAGGCTTGCAAAAGCTCCGGTCACTTTTAAGAAATCTTGAAAAAGATAACGCATGACGTTAAGTATGCCGTAAGTTGGATACGTTTTATTGACTCATTTCTCTCAATGTTGCAATCTCTGACACAGAACTATTAATCACTCTCTTAAAGAAATCTCATACCGTTTTAGAGACACAAACATACTATATTATTTTCACGCAAGCACACCATTAACGTCGCTCTCTCCATGGCTCACGCACCACACTCGTATAAACATACATTCATACATACAGGCATTTTGCATTCTTTCTATAATTCCACCACTCTTATAGCCTTTCGCACATTCACCTATTTACACCACAGCAGAATACGTCTCATATACATAAAAATAACATATTCAAGGAATGTGAGAAAATATTGATATTCGCTTATTAAAGCATTATATGATAAATGGAGATAGACGGAAAGCTCATAAAGATGAGGTATTACCCGTATCCACAATCGTAAGCTTATCAGTTTTAGCCGATTATCTCTCACACAACATTCCATTCTCTACTTGAAATATTACACGTGTATTTATATTTGTACATATCTTGGCGTGTAAAGACACGTAAAGACATTCACAAGCTGACATGAAGCAACCGAGATTTAAAAAGCTTCGTCTTGTATATTGCCAAAATCGAAAAATTAGGTATTATTTTGCATTTTGTCTCAAATGAGTTTTTTTTTACTTTCTCAGATTTTTCTTTGTTAACAAAAGATTTTAGAAACGAATCGGAATTTATCAGCAAATAGAATAAAGATAAAATTCATGTGGATTGTTTTTGTATGTACGTCCAATTACATGAAACATAATATAGACAACTGCTGCGAAATCGTGCGATTAATTCTATTTTAATTTTAATAAACTTGATGAAGTTGAGATTTGGATTATTTTCAAATATAAAAAAAAAAAAAACAATAATCTTGCTAAATTTTTTTGCCACAAATGCGATAAATTTTGGTAACTTTGGTAATTATATAAATTGTTATAATTTTTATTTTTAAAAATATGTACAAATTAAAGACACGTGTACTTGAAAGAGAGAGAATATATCATTTCAGAAACAGTACAAAGCGATCATTTAACAATTTAACAATATCAATTATAAATCTGAATTTTTGTATTATGTTAGTTATTATTTAATATTTATCTATATAATATACGCTATTGTTATTTTTGTTATTTTTGAAATTATATAGACAATAATATATAGCACTGAAGTTTTATATTTTATTATTCAACGGCAACAGTAACATCTTTAATAATAGACTATGTAAAGATTTCATTGACAAATAACTGAATAAAGATGCCAAACATGTGCACAAAGAATTGCAGTACTTATTTCTGGCAAAAATCTTCTTAGGACATCTCGTATTGTTTTTAAAATGATTTATTCGCTCCTATGTGCTTTAAATGTGCATCACCGATTTAACGCTCTTTAAAATTTTCTTATACATCCGAGAAAACGGTAAAAAAGTAGCAGAAAGAATTGTAGGGGTCTGTAAGTAAGTTATGTTCTTACCTTACTATTAGGAACCTTGACATCGCACCATCTGCCGTCTATCATATGACGTTGAGCGAGGCATCTCAACTGCGATTCATAACTTCCAAATCGAATAAAGCCAAATCCTTTGCTTTGGCCGGATTTCGCATCTTTCTTTACCTACGACAGGATTTTAACGTGATCTTTCATAGTCATAGGGTACAGCATTATGCTTACGCAAATAAAATATTCCACTTTTTTTATCATTTGCATTACTCCTTATTAGGAGTACTTACATGATTAATGTGCATTTAACGCGTTACAAATATTTACCCAATTAAGATTATTTATTACGAGCTTAATTATTATCATTATGTTGAATACATATTTTTGTTCTATTTAAAGAGTTGTAACGCGATATCGCTCTCTTACTTATTTAATAAATTAGTATAATCAGTAGACTTAAAGGAATATGTTATTAGTGTAGCAGGACTCCGCTGTTAGTTTCCAAGCCCAAGCGCAAGCTTGAGTAAGTGCAGAGACTCACCTGTGCCATCAGAACTTCGCCAAACGTTTCGAAATACTCGCGCAAGTTCTGTTCGGTAGTTTTCCACGGCAAACCGAGTACAATCAAGTCAGTGCAACGCAACTTCGTTTCCATTCTTTTAGTCTTAGCTGTGGAATTTTCCAAATTGTCATCAGATTTACGTTTGTTCTCTGAAAAGACATAATAGACGTTCACGTCTCTAACCGGCTCGTGACTATTTGCAGAGAAAAAAAGTAAAAAAAAAAGATGAAGAGAGAAAAACGAAGTTGAAAAGAAACCGAAAGAAAAATAAAAGTACAGCTTAGAGATATTTGCTTCGCACATTATTATTTGATATTCGTTAATGACGAAGCTGATTTCAACAATTGATTGCAGTATTCTTATGGACCATGAGAATATTATTCCATTTATCTGGCATTCATTATAAAATAGACGAATTAAAGTAAACTTATTAAAGTAGACAAACATGTAAAAGCGCACTCCGAGATAACCCAGCATCTCATTGAGCGCAACAGATACAATTAAAGGAATAATCGCTTCTGGCAAATAGATGCCGATATCTCGGGATAATTCGGGCCGAACTCTGGCTAACTTGGTGGAACTTCTAATTGCAGTGTTCCCCAGTTGTCTGATCTTTTTTTAATTTATAATTCCACGTAATGTTAATTTCTTTCAATGTAGATTAACTTTAATCTCGGTTTAACTCCCTTTTTATCTTTTTCTAGTTCTAACAATTAAAAAAAGATTTAAAAAAAGTTAAACTGGTTTTAAAGTTAATCTACATTGGTAGAAATGAACATTAACACCCCAGTAAGCAAAATAATAGCAGTCTGTCGGCAGATTGGTAACAGATTTGATCAGACGTCAGCAGACTAACGTATATCAACTGCGTCCTCAATGTTCAGATTGGCAGCAGAAATCGCGCAGACAGATCCTACTGACAGACAATGTGAAGCAGATTGACAGCAGAAACCATGCAGAGCCTGAACGGTTCCCAGCAGAATCTGCTCGATTTCTGCCGTCTGATTATGTTAGCAGATTTTGTTATACTTCTGTTGGCATTCTGTCGACATCATGTGATATATATCAGAACCGGCATCAAATCAGTCTTTTTGCCGATAAAATTTCGACTTTCGGCAGACTTAGCTGTCTGGGACGATACTGTCGCCACTGTCGGCATTAATAGATGGGTTAAACAAAGGAGTTCGATCCAAGTCGTCCTCGGAGCATCGTTCCTATCGACCGGTTGCTTCGGGAGTCGAGGTCGCGAATTCGTATCATCGCCGCGGCCAAGAGGAATCTCGAGAGACTCGGTTCACGATTTTTTTCCCGCCCGTGGAAGCGTCGCCGTCATCGCCGTCGCGTCGTCGCGATCCATCAATTTCGCGACGGCGGCGACGACGTCGCGTCGACGCCGCGCGAGCGCAGCGCCACCACGAATTATAAATACCGCAGCCGAGAAGGGGGAGGAAGAGGAGGACGCGCGCGCGGGTGCATGCGTAATTTGTGTACCTTTGGGGAATACGCAGAAGTAGATTGCTTTGCCCCAGCCGTTCTCGGGCGGATGCAGACGGCCGTCGACCAGCCGGACGCCGCGCATCGTCCGCGACTCCGGATTGCGGTACTTGAGGCCGCAGGTGCCGGGGAACTGGGCGGACAGGGTGGTGAGCAGCAGCGTGGTGTCGTCCTCTGTCGGCAGCTCGATGGGTTCCTCGCCCTCGTCCTCGGCGACCTGAATGTAGGATGACATCGTGTAGCTTCTGGTCGTCGCGAACTCGATATCTCTTTATCCGTTTTCTTCTCTCCGCTGGCCTCTCTCGATTCCTTGCGACGCGGGTTTCCCTTCTCGCTCTCTCTCTCCCACTCTTTCACTCTTTCTCTCTCTCTCGCGCTCGCTCTCTTGCTCACTCTTTCTTCCTCGTTTCTCCCGATACTCCGCACCCACGGTCGTTTTTCCTTCGTCCGCTCGTGTTCACGTATTACTCGCAAAGGCGGAGGACGCGGAGAAGCTTGTAAAACTCGCTTACGCTTAACAACACAACAAACACACACGCGCCACACGGTCGCTCGCACCCAGTCACGCAACACCGCACCTCTTTCTCTCCGCTGTCCGCTCTCTGGCGACTGGCGACTGCTGGCGACACGGCGCGCTCGGAATTCGCCAGCGCCACCGGAAGCGGCGCGGCCGGGCCGTGAGGCGTCTGGAAAATTCCACTTGGCGACCTGACCTGCTGGTTTAAATTTACGACGGAAAATGCGCGCCGCGCGTAAGTAAATCGCGATCGCGCGCTCGCGGACGACGGCGGAAGAGGCTCAGGTTTGGCGACGATCTCGCACGCGCGACGATGCCGTCGCGAGGGCGGCGCGAGATCTGGATGTTCGTCGCGGATTAGCATTGTGCCGCGGTCAACGCGTAGGAATACCATTGTCGAACGCGGCGCCGCGGCGCGCCGCACCGCGCCGGCCGACCGCGCGCCATCGATTTTCCGGCGGACGCGACGTGCCGCTTTCCCGGCGACGCGGACGGCGGTGATGAGAAAGCCGTGCCGGAACGCAAAATGATGAAATCGAATCTTTTTCATTATCTTTGTTGACGCGACGAATCAATTATTAATGACGAAGGGCAAAACGACAATTCCTACTCTTGGTTTCCTGCGATGTGTAAAGAGTCTTGAATTCTTGTTCTCTTTCTTTTGTAGTTTCTGACCGAGTCATTGACGCAAGAAAAATTTTAATTTTTTTACATAAGAAAAGATATTATACAATATTATTTGTCAGTTTAAATCGTTGCGTGCGAATTGAAAAGTTAAATTATTAACTGCGAGGCTTGTAGATTTCTACGGCATCGATGCAGTTCGAACGGTATCCAGTTCCGGTTATAATTTTACGAGGGAGCCACGATGATTATATTGTTTATTCGCGAAAGTAAATTATTTTAGTAAATTACTTTACTAAATATAACTT
>NW_020212837.1:146306-180883 GCF_003070985.1 Temnothorax curvispinosus
AGTTGAAATTAATTTCTATTGTGTGAATATATATAAATTATGTTTTATTAAAAAATAAAAATACACGGCTTGTAGAGTAGTCTTTTGAGAATATTTTCTAAAAATTTCAATAAAAAAATATCAAAAATTAATAAGGTCTTGGCAGCTATTTTCGGATCAGTATTTGCAAAAATAACGGTTGTGGTATATACATATATGTACCAGATCCTACACCAGAGAGATATCTTCGCTCCTTCTCAAATCATGTAAAACAAAAATTTTCCATTAAACTAGATTACTATAGATGAATAAAACTAGTGTTTGTCAATAGCCAATTTTGAAAATATTGATTTTTCGAAAAATAGCAACAATTTGTAGCAAAAAAATGCGATTTAATTTTGACCTAAACATCGATTTTTTTATTTATAAAAAAGCTAAGCCATAAATCGGAAAAAGCACAAAAACACTATTATAGATTATTGTATTAGAGAGTAATAGAGCTGTAAAATTAAATTTTATACAAATCGGTTCACTATAATGTCCAAGATATTTTTAGTACCAATTTTCAAAACATTGTTTCGGGAAAATGGTTGCCAGGATCTCAATTTTTGATATTTTTTATTGAAATTTTTTGGAGATATTCTCAAAAGACCATAACTCTACAGACATGTATTTTCATTTTTTAATGAAACATAATTTTACCACATAAATTTATACATCAATAATAACGCAAAAACATAATTTGTTCGCAAATAAATAATGTTTACATAAAAATTTGTTAATTTCGACCTAGTTTTAAGGCTTGTCAAAGCTAGGTAACCCCTTAAATAAATATATAATTAATAAAAGTAAATATATAATTTACTTTAAAGTAAATTATTTTTAGTTAAAAAGAATTTTTTCTATGTGTCATTTTACCGAGATAGATAATTTATATAGTTGAGACATCTAAAATCTGCTAAAGTTGCGAAAAAGTTTTGAAGATGTACAAAGACTACTGCATTGGGTACTATATACATTAGTATTGCATAGTTATTGCATTAACATTATTGCATAAATTATTTTATGTAAATCTTACTCGACGTTGCCAAATTAAATTCCTTTTCATCTTTTTTTTCAATCCAAATTTTTTTAGCTTTTTATCTATATATTCTCTGTATATATTTTTTAGTTATAAATTTGTTGAGAGCAATTGGCACATTAGCATATACGTCGGCATACGACATAACAACGCGAAACCTTCCTCGAAATTTTAATCAATGTTCTGTTTATCTAATCGCAATTTTTACCTTTTGTAAAATCCTTTACCTTTTGTAAAAGTTATATTTAAAAAATTTTTTTTTATTTTTTTTTTATATTTTTTCTATAAATAAATTGTTCAGTGATTTTTCTCATAGTTCGCGCTGTACTCTGCTCACATCAGCTAAATCTATAGTATCAGTCTCATGGACTCACATACTCATGCTCGGTGTCATTCAACAAAGCAAGTTGACAAGAAAATTCAGTCCTTTAGGGTGCGGTCACATGGATTGATATTTTCCGTGTAATGCGTGTCGCGTAACCAATCAGAAGTGCGAATATGCGTAACCGAAAATGCGAAATGCTTCTAATTGATTACGCGGTTACGCGTTACGCGGAAAATACATGCCATGTGACTTTACCCTAGCTTAGAACCGCGCAATAGATAAATACCGCAGAAATGTTTACGCAGAAATTCAGCCTAATCAGCTGCCAAAGAGCCGCTGTGCAGTACAAACATCTTTCATTTTTTCTACATAAAACGTATATCACATTCATATTGCATTCATCAGACATTAGATATTCCACATATATAAACGGACAGAGATTGTATAAGAAACAGAAAATATTATGTATTGACATATTTTATATATATTTATATATATGTTTTTATATGGAAAATTGTTTACTGGGATTATATATTAAAGTGTAGACAACGTGGCAATTCAAATTAAATGATACTTACTCGACGGGATTTAAAATATTCCTCGCTTGCTGCGTATTCTATTAATTATATGTCTCGCCATGTGTCAATTTCTATCGAAAGACCTTTACTACTCGCGCAATTAAACATGCACACGATGACATACATCTTTTCCCGTGGTCGTGGTAAAGTAGCGAAGTGTATAATAAATAGCGTTTAAATCTTTGATTCGTTGTATGCTATTATGCATCAGAACAGATCAGGTGTTGAAAAATACATTTCTTAATTAAATAATATTGCTTCAAAAATAGCATTGTAATAAAGTCGGACAGATATCAAGTTAATCATCTTCCTTTACAAGCGTAATAAAATAATACATTACTAATAAATTAATTAAAGATACATTTACAGATAACGAAAGTATAGACAAATAAGTATAGAAATCGAACGCAATTTTTATAAGTGAAAAGTTAACATTGAATTAGACATCGAATTTTTTATATGCAGATTAATGGAGAAGAGCAATTAATAACTAAGATTATGTTATTTATAATATCCAAAATATTTATATACCTAACATATGTTGTAGTATATGAATGTTGGATATATTATAAATAACATAATTTTAGTTATTAATTACTCTTTCACCAATCTGCATATAAAAAATCCGATGTCTATTGATTACACATGAAGACCCGAAAAAATCTTTCGTGCAAATAGAATCTTGCAAGTCAATAACTCTAAAATTAAGTGTGAAAGCGATATTGTCTAATCGAGCAACGATTAATTAAACTAGAGTCGAGGTTAATTGACGTTGATAAAATTGATCCATATCACCGGACTTTAATGAACCTCGTAATTTCAACCGGAGAGAATTATGCTCAACGCTCGCAAAATAATTCGCCCGACGATGCCCGATACTATCGCTTGATGTTGCATTTCATCAATTATGAATTAGCATATCGATTACATCTTTGTTTGAAGTAAAAATAAGATAACTGCGTACTATCCTAGAACAATACAATGTTCAAAATCGGGACATAAGACGTCTGAGATACTTCTAATGTATATACTTTGTTACTATAATCACTCCGTTGCTTTGAGGTAATATTTACTTGAGGTGTAATATTTACAGGAAAATTGATATTAATTTTCAGACACGTGACTGCAAGAGGAATATGAGGAATAAGAGAAACTGTAGCAAACGTCGGACAATACGAGCAAGCGCCATGTGACTTTAAAAGCCGACGTCACTCCGCGATCGCGGGAAGAAACCGAAGAGATCTCGTATAGAAACGAAAAAGGAGAGAGGAGGTACTCTGGTCAAGCGACGACCGAACGCGATTGAAGCGATTCTCAAGGAATTGTCATTGACTGCTGAATACTTGCGCAGTCACCACGCCGCTTTATAGTCCCGGCCGTGTAAGTAGTTTTGGTGTCATGAGGCACGGCCTTTCGAATTACTCGTCGGCGAGATAACACTCGCGTTTCGTCGGACGGCTACCTACAATAGAAATTCATTCGTGATAAAACGAAAGGCGGCTGAACAGGAGTCGAGGATTCAGAATTGGAGTTCGGGATGTTCTTGGAATATCTTGAAATGTCTCTCATTCAACTACGTCGCTCTGGGAAACTTGTTCTTTCCCGACTGTCCGCAATGTAAACTGGCAGCGGCAATGTAAACCTATAGCTGCTGCGTCTCTTCGCGCTTCACGTCACGTACGTCTTCTTCGACTTTCCGGTCTGAATTTCGGTTCGAGTTACGTAATAGATATCCGAACAAATAACGTCGGGTGTCCAAATGTCTCGTGACATCTATAATAAGATTTCGAAACATTTATACGCCACTTGTAGACGAAAGCTGAATGGAACCCGTTCTAATGGACGAGATAGTCGGTCACTCCCGTTCAAACGTACGCCACGTTAATTCAGCACGTTGCCCAATTGACGCGATAAATATTTGGCCGATTACGCGTTACTGACGACTGCACCGACAAAATGTACTGTTGCATAACTCGACATTTACAAGGCGAATCAGGACGATCGCCATTGAACGAGATTTTTTTTTCCCTCGCTCTATGGGATATACGGATCGCGCTCTCGAGGATCGTATCGCCGAGACGAGAAGAGGAGTTTTCGAAATGACGACGAGTGTCGGTCGGTCGATCGGTCGGTCTCGCTCGACCTGGGACGGGGCAAAGACGAAGGTAACGAAGGGGGACAAAGGTGGACGATAATACCAGCGCCATGCGAACCGGTGTGTACGGGTACGACTGTGCACGTCGACAACGACGGGGCACGCACAGGTGGGGCTGTATTCCCACCTACGAGAAGGACCCAGCGTCTACTTGATGAGGATGATGCCCCGTTCTGGTGGGAGGAATTTAGGTTACTCGTACCACTAGGGAATGTGGGCCGACTATATACCGGCTCATCGCGACCGTCCGCCAGTTCATTCCTTCCCCGTATTTCCGATTCGTCGGATCCAGCATCATCACACGAACCCGCGATCTTCCTTTTGTCGTCGTCGTCGTCGTCGTCTGGTACTTGAGAGCTCTTCTTCAGCAGCTCGTCCCTAGGTAAGTCCTGAGCAGCGGAAGAGGCGGCACAGCAGGAAGAGGAGGATCGTCGACTTCGAAACCTTATTGTATCTTCGAGGATCGCTGCTTCTTCAGTAAGTGCGATATTTTATTCGAGAATTATGCGAGCTCACGTCTCGACGTTGCACGATATCGGCGCCGCGGCGTGTCAATATTAACTTCGGAATATTTCGATGGAGAGACGATCGACTGTGAATATTTTTCGTATATTAAATAATTTTCATTTGAGAATGGAATAGAAAAGTTTAATAATTTATTAAGTACATAACTCCATTGTAGATTTTGTAAATTTTCTTTCTCGCTTTTAACGTTTTATTTGTAATCGGAAGAGTTTGTATTGAATTTTGCATTTCATTTTTCTATCTAAAATTTCAGAAATTTTCTATGAATGTTCATAAATTGATGATCAATAATGTATATATATCCCAATTTCTACATTGACGACGATGGAGACGCGAGGCGTAAAATGCATCTTTCTGTGCAACATCGAGCATTGAACTCTCCGAGATTATACCGGTTTTAAGTCCTGATTCTATCAATGCGCGCGTGTATTACATTCTCGGAATTAAGATCTCAGAATATCGCAGATGGGAAAATCTGAGCTTTGACCCGAACTGGCAGCGTTAGCTCGCCGAAGATATGACGTAATCATTAACGTGAGCTCGGGAAATTCCTGTCTTTGTTAGAACCTTCCCCATTTCGGGCGCGAGAATACGTCGAAAAGAAAATAGACGTTGCGCCAGCGATTTACGAGTTTTTGTTACTTAATGCAGTTGAGAGTTATCTTAACTCTGACGTGTGTTATTCAATTCTTGATATATACAAGGCGATTTGATTGACGCAAGACATTATTTTAATTTCAAGTAAATTACAATCAACGGATTTTTTCATTTTTGCATTAGAAAATTTAACGAATAATTGTCTAGAATTATATAATTTTTAGCGCATCTAATGCAGATCATTCTATTGATGTTAATTTTAATGATAGATTTTCTGATAAATTGGATGTCGATGCTCTTATGGAAAAAATTTCGAGAAATGCATTATATGTTGTAATTTTTTAATATGCAATCCAAGTTTCAAGCTGAAAGTTTCGAAAAGTGCAGTGTCGTTTTCTCAAAATCGAAAGTCGTATATAAACTTAACCGTTTGTTATTAATTTTTAGATATAGTGAAAACTCCAATGCATCTTATAATTATGTTAATAATGGGTAGAAAGGTGGACAATATTATTTTTATGCCGACAGACGACGAGGCCTGTTAATGAAGAAAGTGCGTAATTATAGAGACGATATTCGCGTAGTAGATTAGACAATTCTGTCTAATTTATTCTTCTATCCAATTATTCTTCAGTCTAATTTGATAACCAATTTTTAAATGTAATTTTACATTGAAATTATTTGGCAATACGTCGCTGTTCTCTGCTTTGAACCATTCTCTCGATTACTCGCGGAACTTTCTTAATCTCTCGCCGTTTCACCGTTTTTAATTTATAAATATCCGTGTTGAGGATAAAGAAATAACAATTCGTGTCAAGATACGAGACAAATATTCTCGTGTTATCCTACATCTCGCATGACGTCTTCGCCGCGCGATTCATCAACGAGATAAGTAAAGGGTCGCTCGTGAAAGTTTATAGGTGCAAGGTGCATCCTGGGAGTTGTAGTTAACGGATCCGCTCGATTTCGCATCCGACAGCGGCGACAGCAGGGTAATTTTCACGATGCTCACAACTTCGCAAAAAACCTGGTGAGCTTAAAGTTACATGTAAGATTAGATGGATGTTGAGGGTCTGTTATAATCTGTAAGTCGAGTTAAATTTCGTATACGGACCCAGACAGCACGCATGTCCAAAATCGGCACAAGGCGTTTTGAAGACATCTTTAAAACTGTATTAAAATTATTATAAGACGTCTAAAAGACGTCTTATGTTTCGATTTTGGACATGGTGATGTCTGAGAATGTCTGAAAGTTTCTTACCTAAACTTTAACGATAGGTCTTTGGTCTTTTGATGAATTTTGTCACTTTTTTCGCAGAAATTTCAGATACTCTTTTTAAAGGTTTATCCGATTTATAGATAGTCAGCAAATAAAAACAATTCGCCGAAAACTTGTGCAAATTAATTACGTGAAGCGATCGAATCAATCATACGTTATTGACATGTTATTGACCTTGAACATACTTTTTTTTACCTCGATGTGACCGCATTTCACAAGCATTTTCGAAACTGCCAGACAGCCCATCATCTCTAGTTACGTGTCCTTATTTCAATTGCTTTCGTCCTGTTCTGCAAGTTTCCTCACTAATCTCGAACGTTGAGAAGGCACTCGAGTAGAACGATGCTTGTCGGTATTTTACAAGAAACCGAAATACTTTCGGATACCTAAATAAATGCGGATAATAGTAACAATGCAGATTGATTTAAGATCAAACTTCATATTTGGAGAAAATAATTTTAATAAAATAATCTTAGTAAAGAGAAAAAATTTAATAAAATTTAAGAAGAACTTGTAAGTAAAATATTTCTCTGTGTGCACTCTTTCTTGCAATTCAATAATATAGAAATAAAATTCAATATTCAAGAGATGGAGAGTGAATTAGAAAGAGACAAAATTTCAGAAAATTCCAAACTATCTATTTTAATTACTAGTAAAAAATATTAATAACTAATTATATCGTAAAGTTAACGAGGTCTCTTTACATGTCGTAACTAGAAAAATTACTCTATGAAATTGTTTTCACCATTTATGAGTTTCAAATTAATTCCTCGGTCATTAACTGATCTTACTTTATGAGCTAATAGTTTGAGTAATAAAATTCCTTGGATTAGTAAAATGTTACTTCGTTTGAAGCATGTGAAGTTGATGTCAGAATGTTTCGGTCGTTTATGCTATTTAAATCAGCTATGAAAAAAGAAAAACTTTACATGTTATACCTCTCACCGGGGGATTTGAGGCTCTTAATAATTGTTTCGAAATATACGCTTCTTTTTGTATCAAGAATGTTTCTTGACATTTTACCCTTTTTCAACTACGCCGCGGTATTCAAGTGAGATACGATTACATAAACGATCATGCGGATTACACGCGTCCGCATTTTTATAATGTCTTTATATTACTAATTTATTTTGTTATATGCATTTCGTTATACGTGGAACGCCAAACACATTATTTACGTGAGGCAAATTCTTTTTTGACTACTCCTCTAATGATCCACATCACCTTCGAATTCTCCTTTCACTTTTTTTCGCATTACTCGCGCGCTTCTCTGATGTGCTTTCCTAATAGATTTAGAGAAGATTCTCTCCCCTTTTAATATGTTATAGAAATCGAGATTATAGAAGAAATATTTTCTTCTATAGCCAAGTTCTATAGCCGAGCCAATGGAAAACGAGAAGATACTTTTCTTCGCGAAATCGTCATGTTTCCTTGTCAGATAAACTTTGCGCTTTTAAGATAACTACGATAATTGCGACGATCTTGCACAAAGCGACGCGTGGAAAGCATACACGATTGTACACTTGGCGCTATCACGGGATTTCGACACTTTATGTAGGTAACGAGTTAACGTTGACACGTCAACGGCAGCTCGTTACGCGAAACAAAATAGGAGGAAGGAGATTAATATCGTTATTGTGAAGTGGCCAGTAGTTAATGCCGCAGAGAGTGAAATTATCGTCGAAGGATCTCACGGATCCGTAAACGTTTCCTCGAATAGTGTATCTTTCGATTTTGTCGGCAAAACTTCAACCGCTTTTAAAAAATTGTACAGACCTTATTTATTTTCTTCCAATTTTGTTCTATTTATTGTTATGTTAAATATTGTATTTATTTAGGAAAGATGGTTTAATAAATTTTTCAAAGTTAACTGCTGAATTATGTTGCCGACTTTAAAGTAATTAAAAAGCACAAGTTATCGAGGAATACGAGAGTGTAAATATAGAAAGTCAAGAGTTTTGATACCAATACGCATAACGTTCCACACGTTCCACATATGGCACATGCTAAAAAGAACGGTACTCCTTTCCTCACTACCATACGATACCTGTATTTGAATATATATATATATATATATATATATATATATATATATTACAGTGTATACATATATATACTTGAGACACGAAAGTAAAATATAGTATTGTACATTGTAAAGATAACGGTAATAGCTGTTGAACGAGAGTTAAAAATGAGCGAAATAAAAAACTGTGTCAAATATGCAAGATATGAGCGTGATTTTAACTAATGGACATAATTTCGCGTGACATCTGTCATTATGAGGAGGCCAAGCGGAGATCGCTCGACTGAGGCTCGGCATAATTAAAGGCCCGAAACTCGAGATCGCTATCTCCGCTTTTCAGATCCCGAATATGAGTCACGAGCGCATTTCTATTTGAGCATCGACCTGAGAGTCATTAGCAAAGTGGAACAAAGCCGCGATTATCCCACCGAATAGACTCCGCCGCAGCCGAATCGCCGGCCGATACTCGACAGAAGCGGATGATCGACAGCCTCGGCTCTCGTCCGGCGAGCTCTTTCCTCCTCGCGGACTCGATTCGCGCGGAGCGGACCCGTCTCGTTTTTGCCGCGCGCAGTCGGATTCCCCAGAATCCAGACGTGCGGCCCGCAGTATGCGGGATACGTCGACAGGCACGACGGCACGTTGCCGTTAACAAAAGTCCAACCTCGGACGAACTGTAAGAGACTCCTGGAAGAGAGCCGGCTGGACGTAAAGCCGGCCAGCTAACGGTCACGACGCGCGATGTGGTTCGCGCGCGCATACACGCGCGCGTATACGCTCGTATAGGTATGTATACGAGCGCTCGCGCCTCCGTGATGTTCGTTATCCTACACCTACGGTTCTCATTCTCATTCTCGTTCCTGGTTCTTTCGCGTGAATGGCGACGACGGCCGTGTCGCGCGAATACCGGGAAACCTCGACGCCAGGTCAGACGACTGCTCGGACTCGTTCGACAGTTTCGATTCTGTCCGCGACCGTCCGTCACCACTTGTCCAAGTAAAAATAATCGTTGTAGCTGAGACAGTGGTTTCGGCAAATCAGCGTATGAGTTCTTCGAGGGACTTCGACAATCAAAAGTTTAATTCTTTACTTTTAATCCACTTTTATTTTCAAGTAGAAAGTAGGTGGAAAAAATATCAGAATTTTTTATATTATTAGTTAGAATTTATAATATACAAATATTTTTAGATTTTCTCAGAATGCTCAGAATTTTTCAGATTTTTTTATATAGGTACGAATTGAAACGTTTTGCAGAAAAACTCAGACAAAATAATAAAAGATTGTGGTAACCGCATGTGCCACTACCAAGATGGGACTACACTAATTAACGGCGTGCATCAGGCAAAACGCGAACAATATTCATTGCGCTGATTGACGCTTTCATCGACAAGATCGATTTGGGCATATATTGTGGAGTCTCACCATCGCGATTCGCAGAGAGTTGCATGGTATATTTGGGGAACACATCCCCCACATATACATACATCATCCAACCATACACGCCTCTTGATCATCATCATCATCTCACGATCAACGACACGATCCCCAAAGATATTTCAGATTTTCCCCGCCAACACATTTTTGTAAAAATCTGAATAAATATGAGAAAATCTGTGCAATTTATAAGAAATTTTTATACATACGAATATTGAAATATTCCGAAAATTATCATCCAATTAATTCTGAGAAATATATATTTTCTCAGAATTTTTTTATAAGTTTCAATTCTTATAAAATTCCTGAGAAAATATGAGAAATTTTTTTACCAGGGTATAAATACTTCACCGAAAAAAATTAGGAATTAGTTTTCGTTTTTATTACATTTTACATATAGACATCTAAAAATGTTCACATATGAAAAAAACTAATAAACAAATCTTTCTCCAAATATACGGAATGTTTTCCTTTTTACACTTTTCATACATATTTTTGTTAATTATCAACGATTAAAACTTTAAATTCTTTAGTTTATATTCTACTAGCTGGTTATACCCGGACTTCGCCCGGGAGTCATTTTTCTTCAAACGACTTCATTTGTGTTTTAATATCCTTAATAAAAAAAAATTCCTTTATCAGTTCGGATATCAATTCCCAAAAAGATCGGTAACGAAAAACTATACAGTTTATGGCACTCCCTGGGAAATTCTATCTACCCCTATTTTGTATACAATTTTTTAAGATTTGGTCAATTATTTCCCGAAAAATTGGAAAAATTTCGGATACCGGTTCTCAAAAAAATCGGTAACGAAGAACTATACATTCGATAACACTCCCCGGAAAATTCTACCCCTATTTTATATACTTTTGGTAAAAATTCGGTCGAATAGTTTAAGAGTGTATAAGAAACATACATACATACAGACATTCTATTTTATATATATAGATTTCTACTTTTTCAATGTGTTCAACATTCTAATGTGATTCAATATTTAATACAAATTCTATATTCCTTGATTTGCAGAAGGAAAGTGGAAGGCTTTAGTTTTTTCTCTGCAATTATATTTCGTACTTCCGGTCAACGAGGGATTCTGTGTCACACTGCAAATATCGTACACTGTCCGGAACACAAACGTTTCTCCATAATTGAACGATCATTATGATTATTTTAACGACTGCCGCGCAAGTATATCGGGTAAATTGTTACGTCGCAGCTTGTTACAACGTAACTAGTATGTGCGAAGCAAATTGCTGTACTGCTGCGATTGCTGCGTACGCTTAAATTATAGGTACGATCCGTTAAGATATCGATACCTCTACGAGAATGGCGGGGTAAACGGCCAGAGCATAATGTTTTCAACCGCGAATATTATTAATCTTCGTCACTCGAAGATGCGGCGTGCCTTCACAGCTCACAGCAAACCGCAAGTATTAGGCAAACACGTCGAGCACGCATTGTCTTCCTGACGATTGCTTAAACCTTATACAGAAAAAAGAAAAGAAAACAACGTGCGAAAAGTGTGTATGAAATTTTCCTTCGCAACAACGTGCCGTACGAATCTCTTCGCAATTAGCTGTAGACAGTTAATTAGTTAATATCACATGACAAAAAACATAAAGTAAAGTAAAGTAAAAGTGATAATATTGTAAAACGTAGCGAGTTTTCCGATGTATAAATTACGACAAAATAAAATTTAATTAAAGAAAGTTTATCCGTAGAGAGGAATTCACGATTTATTAATTTTGAGTCTCTTAAAAATCAAACTGATCAAGCCTGCGAAATAAAAAGTAGAGAAAATTGATGAAGCTATAAATTCATACTCTAAAATTAAGCAATTTATAAAAAGTGGAGTTGATCAGTTATTAGTTGTATAAGTTCCAGGAAAGAAGAGATAAAATGTAACTTTATGTATAATTCCATTATTCGTAATAGTAAATTTATGATTATATAAAGCATGTCGGTCGATATTCATGATATTATTTGCGGTTATGCCGCGAGGCAAAGTCTTGACGAGTACGCTATACCAACATCGAGAAATAGTTTTTGTATTGCATCTTGATATTTTTCATATCGTAAATAAGTGCATCATGCGCGTCTGTAACGTTCACGTAGGTATAAACATACGAGGACATTATGGTACCTGAATGCTAGAATGTTGATGCAAAGAGCGGTTAGTTCCATAATGAATAAAATCAGATAATTCGAGACTTTCAATTAAGTTTGTGCGTAGTACAAGCAGGTAAGACGTACGCGGGATGTATTTAGATAGGTATTATCAGAAATTTTTTTACTTACAAATTTCTTAAATAGTCTGAGATCGATATTTCGGTCGAGCTAAACTTTCATATGCGCGATATACTTTTTATATATACAAAATATTAAAGGAATATTAAATTTCCCAGAGAGGATGTATGTCCAAAATCGGGACATAAGACATCTTTAAGACATTATTAAGATATCTTATGATATTATGTCTATAAAAGACGTTTTATGTCCCGATTTTGGACATATGGTGCTGTCTGGATTGTCACTGATTTAAATATCCTAGTGATTCAACAATATAATCGTATAAGAAGAAGATACGGAATAACGCATATAAATTGCGAAAAAGTGAAAGAGTACGCACCTTAATTAATGCAATAATAGCAATTTCGCGCTGAATAAAAATGTATGCCCGGTAGCTCGAACTTCAAAATTATAACACGAAGCACGGACTCTTCTTCGTACACGGCAACCCTCGGGCGATGCACGTGTCTTCCATTTTTTACCGAGTGAGAATAACCAGACTAATGAGTCGATACTGGAACAACTTTCCTTTCGATTAATGTACCGTGTCGATTGGCCGATGAGAATAAAGCTGCGACTTTTGCTCCTTAAATATCCTATTTATCAAAAGTCCATCGTACTTTCATCGCCGATATCTCTTAATCCAATTTCTTTAAAATAAAAGAATATAATTTTACAGTTGTAATATTAATATCTTTTATTCACGTTTTTGATATAATGTGCAACGTTGCGTGCAAATTTAATGGTTCTTCATAACGTATTCGTGATATAACTTGGGTGATCCTCCTGAAGTTATATCACGAGTATAATATACAATTTTGCATTATATTATTCATTCGTACATAATCGATTACATAATGCTTTAATTACAATGGTTAATTTCTATACGCGTTTAAATTTAACATTCCGGAATTCCGGAATTCTGGAATTCTCCGGTTTCAATTGACTATAAAACAACGCTCATTTGCATTCGCTGGAAAAAATTTTTATCGACTCAAAACCTAGACTTGCCAATAAGATAAATCTGAACGAGTGTGCGAGATATTGTAAACGCTTAAGTTTTGATCTTTTAGTTCCAGATTGCCATTAAAATGTATTGTTCCGCTGCTTAACTCTATTTTACACAGAAAATAATCGTAGTACTAAATAATATCTTAAAAGTTTCACGCCATCTTTCTATAGAATTTTTAGAAACGTAAATATTTAGTCTTTTTATCTTTAAAATGGACAAGGATTACGTTGCATCGAAAGACAGGGATAAAAGAATTTGAAGAAAAATAACCATTTTGCTATTATTTTAAAGAAATTAATGATTTGACAAAATGAATATTGCGCATTTTCAAAAAATTATGTCTTATCGAGGAAGATTTTATATATATGTATAATATATATAATATAAAAAGTCGACAGAATTATAAAAATGGCTGTAATTCGTGAAAGCATTTATAAAATATGGTTCGAGGGTATCGTTTCTTTGAATAGATAACATATTATTCGTTTATTTAAACTTAATAAAATAATAAAATATTAATTTAAAAAATAGAGCAAATAAGCTAAAAAATTAACGATAAAAAAATTTATTTCTAATTTATAAATACTACCTAACGATACAACGGCATTTACTACAAGTATTACATTTAATTGCTTTTACATACTGCATATTCATAATTTGTCCAACTAATTATTTTGATTTTTGAACTTGTCAATTGGCAAGACTTGACCTAATCTTGTAACATAATTGCATCTTCTTTATCTGATTCTTGTTTGGGCGGCTAATTTTTCTCGAATTACTATTACATTATTTTTGAAGTGCTTGATTCAGTTATAATAACGCTGTGACACACTGCAGAAATCCGAAAGAGGTCTAACGCGATATATCCTCGATGGCGATGCTCATCCGCCACTTCGTGACGCGAGTGTCACGAACGGTTTAGAAAGTAGCCCCCCTCGCCGAGACTGGCAATCGTGATACGAGGAAAGTCAGCTTGCCCGATAAAAATTAGATGAAAAAAGGATGCGTTGCAAAATCACATCAAGTTTCACTGGTCGTGGACGATTCAGACTCGTTTCTAAAGTCATCGCGATCGTCCAATAATCCTCTCTAAGCCGCTGATCTTGAACGGCGCGCACTGACATTGTCTCTCAATCTCATCACATTTGTACCCATTTCATAAGATCATGTACGATGTTTACTGTATTTATTATCTTTATGATTTATTAATATACAATTTTATTACGCTTTTATACGTGTCTTGTTTAAAATTATAACGTCCTACATTTTGACTCTGGTTTCAGTTTCAAAACAAGAAGCCCAAATAGTTTCGTACACTGAAGAACCCATTTTGTTGAATCAATTAAAATCTTTGGTTGGATATAATTTTAGTTGATTCAACAACATGGGTTTCTCAGTGTAATTTGACATAAGCTTCACTCTTTGAAATATATATACTTCTCTCTGCCTATTTCTTGATAAAGGTGCCCGACGAAAGACGTAATTATATTCTACAAAGTTATGCCTTGCTAAAGTGACAAATGAAATAATATTGAGTAATTTTCAGCGACCGCTAAATTTAGTTCCGTCCTCCCTGATGGTTATTGTACATAAAGGCAATGATTTAATTGTCTTTACGTAACACCTCCGTATACCTTTAAAGAACCGACGAAATGTCCTGTCTCGCGATTTGCGAGGAGCAACATATAATGACGCGCAACAATGAATTAGTGGTTACCTTATAATTACATTAATTAGCCGTTGCTTTATATAATAGCGATACATTGTAACGTCGTCGGGGGCTTCCGCGTTTGGATGCAATGAGAGACGATAATGTACGTGAGAAGAGTCTCGGTTAGAAGCTACTTACAGCGGCATGATTAGATCTGTAAGAAGCCAAGGAACTATAATTCCTATTCTAGACTGCGTTACGTGCGTGTGTAACTTTTAGTTAAGATATAAATTCGATTAGGAACTATTCTTTAGTTATATATACAGAAGAGCAACGTTGTAATTAATCTTAACGAGTGAACCGATCGACGCGTAGCAGCCTATATGTGATCACGGCGTGACTGGACCCCAACTGGCGCCAACTAATTTTATTCTTTTCTCAAACATGCCCCGTGTGTCATCCACAAGTTACTTAACACGATCGTGTGGCGTATTATGCGTGTCGCGTATTGCGATGTATTCACGCGTGTACACACGAGTTCGCGAAAAATTAGCATTTTGTTGCCGTGTTTTCGTATACTTTTGCACGAGTGTTGATTCGACTTGACTTTGATTTTTTATGTCATTTCATTACTCGTATCTTGTAAACATGTAAATATATTTAGAGAAAAAGTAAATGGGATTATGTGTACATCACTATTATTTGAGATGTAGACAAAGTCGAGAATTTTATCTTTATATATGTATACAGGGCGTTCCAGGTTAGGTCAATGAAACTTCAGGGTTTTATTAAGAAATTGAATTTAGAACAAAAAAGTTTCTGATATAAATAACATTAGGTACGGAAACGCTTCTTCAAAAAATTTACTTAAAAAAGGGATAATATAAAGGTTAAGAGACCATTCAGAAGGACAACAATTTTATTAAAAGTAAAAGAAAAATAATTTTTAATTAAATTATAAAATATGATCAAAATAATGTCCCTGTTTATTAATGCATTATTTATTAGCTTATTAGTTTATTAGCTACAACTTTTTAACTTAATATATATATATTATAGATATATAAAATTATAATTCAAAATGTATATATTTTTTAAATTAATCAACTAATTTTTAGTTTTTACTTTAATTTTGGTTCTAAATCGCGTGAATTGCGTGACGTAAAGTAAAATGCTTTGTAAATATACCCTTTAATCACAAAATATTGATTGCGTCGAAGCTGCTTTGTGTGAAGCGCAAGATAAAAAGGAAAATGGCTGCTTTTGAAAGGAGACGCGTTTCAGAGAGGAAAATTGCGTAGGTGAGCTCAGCGAGGACACATTAATGAGGTGCTCGCGCATAGAAAAACTTTTTTGCAAGGGATTTTGCACAACCAGACTGGATATAGCAACCAAATCCATGGCGCATTCGTGTCGAGAATATATTCTTTCATCGGAAAATTATGATATCTTAATGTTATGCACATGTCGCCTCGGTGAAGTATCGAAATAGCCAAGAACACGAACCGTTGATGTAAGACTGTCAAGAGTGTCAAGTGACGAGAGTTCGAGGCAACGACCGAGGGGGTTTTGTAACCCCAACAAAAAAAGGCAATTACTCGCCAGGATCACTCGGCAATTGTTGATTATGTCAATGTTATGAGAAGATTGAGTTGACATGGAGAGAAGAAGCTTAATAATGTTTTATTAAAACATCATTAATTCTTTTACCTGCTGGAATTACATAGATTTCATGACAAAGAGTACACATTGACGAGTATTTAATAGTTTTATTTCTAAGTATGCTTGTAAAAGTATACGAAAGATAAATGCAATCAATTAGCTTGCTAAAGAAGCGTGACATGAAAGGATTAAATTAGAGTGGATATTTCTTTAAATTGCGATGTAGGTACGTCATACATTCAGTATATGCACATATTTTCTTGTTAAAACTGTAATATTGATAAACATTTTCAATTATTACCAATTATACAGCATAATTGCTATTTATAACATCAGTCGTCAGTCTTTAAAACTTCAATTTTTTCATATTCAATATTATTTGAAAAATATATATGAAAATAATATGGTAATAGAAAATAATTAGAATATAAAGATTATTTGAAAAATATACATATGGAAATAATATGTATAATATGTATATGGAAATAATATGGTAATAATAATAAAATATAAAGATGGAGTATTTTTTCCGGAATATTAGTTCAATTCTGTATGAAGGAGAAAGGCTCTCCGATTTAAGAGTTTTAAAAGTAAAATTATGGAGCGAAAGTAAATAGTAAATATTAATTTAAATGGATACGTGAAAAAGATGTTAACATCAGTCTTATCTTCAATGTATTTAATGTATTCTTTACTCGACTTTGTATGTTTGTATCCTTTCTCCGGTCTCATTCGCCAGAAGCGACCATTATATTCACGGTTTTTATCTCATTAAATATTGCCTGCAGCTCTCATCATGACCCATCAACCTCTATTCTATATAGTGAGCTATTAACTTTCAATCTGGACACTTCATTTCACGCGATATACATTTAATTGATGCAGTGTACATATGCCGTCACGTCACATGGTGCGTTAATTACGGCGGCACAATAATTCTTACGCTTCCATTCTTAATTAGCGGCTGCGCACAAAGAAAACGATACGGGTTGTCGGAGGATGTCGCTCTATCGCGCAAGTTGAATAAGAATATAGGAAAATGTACGGTGGATGATTTTACATTCCCTGGTGGCAAAATGTCTCAGAATTTTTCATATTATTAATCAGAATTTCTATGAAAATTTCTAGACTTTCTCAGAATTTTTAAGATTCTTTTATATAATTGGAACGTTTTTCAGAAAAACTCAGACAAAGTAATAATAAAATAGTTCAGATTTTTCCCGCCAACACAACTTTGCAGAAATCTAAATATAATAAATATAAAAAAATCCGCGAAATTTATCAGAAATTTTTACTGTACAAATACGGAAATATTCCGAAAATTCTCATCCAATTATTTTTGAAAGTATCTGAAAAATTTGGCATCTTATTTTTTTAGAATTTTTTATAAATCTAAAATATGAGAAATTCTTAGAAAATTTCTGAGAAAATATTAATTTTTTTCACCAGGATTGCCTTAACAATTCCGAGAGATTTAACTGTATTGATTGGATCATGATTCGGATCCCTTGTCTTTATGGTCGCGTTTCGTCATCAATGTCATGTAAATATTAATGATTATTATAATGCGAAAATTCCATTTATCTCGGCGACGAAAAACCGCTCATTATCTTCGTAATGTATTGGCAGTATAGTAAAAGAAGGAGTCGCGGGTCTTTGATGTATGATGACTGATGAATATGGATGCTGTTGAATTATACATTTAGCGAGTTCAAATCACCGTACACTATTCTTGAGTACTTATGTCAGAGATACGAGTTTGTTAAACTAGATAATAAATAATAAATAATTCAGCATTTAACTTTTGGCAGTATTCTTTACGTCAACTTTCATTTAACTCGATAATCTTTACTTCCTATTAGTAATTGTTTGAAAACTTAACTGAAAATTGAAGTTTTTCTTCATAGATAAAATCACTCATTCTTACAACCATCTAAAAAAAGAAAAAAAGTTTTAATTTTACTTGAACTTCATCAAATTGTTAACTCTCCGAGAACACACCTATTTTTTCATTCACGGAGAACACTCTGGGTCAATCTGACTTTACACACACTTTGATCGTCCACCATTTTAAATTGACGAGTGCAATCAGCTTGAAAAAATTTTCAGATGTACTTGGAACATTGTTAAATCAATTAATATAAATAAAAAGTGCCGTTGGAATTATTTACATATTTAAAAAAATTCAAAAAAAAATTATTTAAAAAAAAATTCTTTTTTCATTTTTTTAAATATGTAAATAATTCCAACGGTACTTTTTATTTATATCAATTGATTTAACAATGTTCCAAGTACATCTGAAAATTTTTTCAAGCTGATTGCACTCGTCAATTTAAAATGGTGGACGATCAAAGTGTGTGTAGGGTCAGATTGACCCATGATTGTACTTTTGAAAAAAACGTAATTTACGAAAAAAATTTTTTTTTTTTTTTTTTTAAATATTTTTGGCTAAACGTTTTTCTGGCAAAAAAAAAAGTCAAATTGACCCGATGTGTTCTCGGAGGGTTAAAACGATATTTAATATTATATGGTTTAATATTATAAATATTTATTTAAATAATTATTAATTAAGTTTATATTTATTTACGTTATTATAAGTTTAATATTATAAATTATAAAAATGAGTTTAATTTAATAATGCAGTTAAGAAATTAATCACGTTTCCTTATTTTATTCAGTTTGAATGTATTTGATGTGAAAGCATTGTTCTTTGAAGGATTCCTTGAAAGCACATTCACGTCTATTTAGGTTAAATAAATTAAAAGATTGCGAGAAAACACACGTACGGCTCGTTTTTCTTCGACAGCTTTTAAAACCGAGCAAAGTACTGTTGATTGCTGTCCGAACCGAAGATTGGCAATCGGAACAATGATTAGGGGAAACTATAGAAAGGTTTTTATTCGCTTGCTCTATGAATGCGTTTTGCTAACGGCTTTGTCGTGTCGCTCTCCTAGAAAGTGGTTCGCTTCGCATTTGTCCTGGTGATAGATGACAGTCATCAGTAAAACCATCCACGAAGCGTCAACACTTACGTATATATTGCACGAGATCAATCTGGAAGTTATAATTCGATCCGCTAGCTGGTCGTTTTGTTTTGTTTTAAAACTGAATCGAGTTGAAACGCTGATTAATTGAAAGTTACGTTCCATATTTTAATAATATATAATTTATAAAAACAGTTCTGCGAATCGATACCATCTTTTAAAGCGGCCGATATCATTTTATGTAAAATAATTATTTTTATAAAAGAGATATAACGAGAACTGTTCTTAATAAACAGTCATCAAGAATATATGTATAAATATTTCCTTAAAAATATTTCACAGAAAAAATATATGTACGTTTTGATGTCAAATTCCTAAATTTAATTCGTTGTTTAATTTTAATTCATGTGTAAATCAATTGTAAATTCATCAGTTCTTTCTTCATATAATGGGGGCGATAAAAATTACATAAAAAATTCGCAAAGACCGTAAAAAAAATTTTTGATAATTAGGATTGGTTGCAAATTCAGCGCATGCGAGCATCATAAAAGCCTTGTAACCCCGTAACCTCGAACTGCTGAACACATTCAATGCCGTTGGCAAATGTTCAGCGTTCCCGTTTCAAAGAATTGTCGACTTTCTTGAGGATTCCATAATACTACCTCGATATACGACACGTGGCTTGGTATTTCTGTTGAGTGCCCTGAATTGTACGTAATCAGCATTTGCATAAAAGCATGTATGTTGGAGCTGCTGTTGTCAAGGCTTTCCATTATATAGGCTTAAATTTCTAATTATATCTTTGGTATATTTTCCAACAAGCAAAACTAAACGTTGCAATAAGTAAGAAACTGATTTTCTCGTGATTACAAATACGCGAAACTTCGAAAAGTTGAAGAAGTTTAATACAAAAAGTAGTTACACAAAAAGTAGTACGAAGTCTTGTTATTATCCAAGTGTGGGAGTTCTTTTGTTCTTCTGAATTTAGAACACGTGTGTTCTTCTTTCTAGCGACAGATTCTTCGAAATGGGTTCTCATTGTAAGATTAATTTCTAAATACGCAGTGTTTTAATCGATATATCATATATATATGTGTGTGTATATATATATATATATATATATATATATACATAATATTAATAAATTAATTATTAAATGTAAAAAAATGTATTATAGATTTATTATATCATTTACATTAATTTGCTTTTTTCAAAAACTGGTTTTTAGAAGAACTTATTATTATATTTTCACGATGTATCTGAAGTGCATACACTAATTGTGAGAGAAAAAAAAGTTGCAGTTACCACAGTTTCACTATAATTTTTTTAGTTATTTTTGGTGCCAGCTACATTTTTATAGTTATTTTAACAATGTGAATTATAGTTGAACTCAATACTATATTATTGTTGTCATAGTTTTTTTTAACATGCAATTTATTCAACCATGTATTATATTATACATAGTTTTTTTCATTAATCTGTGATTTCTATATAGTAAGTCTATAAATATACTACTATTATGTGATGAAAATAACCAATTAAAAGATTTTTGGATATAATTATTTTATGTATTAGGTATTTTTACTAATATTATATAGCAATAATAACTATAAAAATAAGAACCTGAACTATAATTATTTTACTATGCAATTAGTCGCAAATACCAAGCACTTTTTTCTCAGTGTAATTTTTCGAGTTTTGCACAGCTTTTCAGAATGTGTCTTTGCAGTAATAATCGTGATGATTCTCGCTCACGTTGCGTTAAGCGTATGCATGAATGCACTCTCAGGCATGTTGCATCGCGGATGTAACGCGCGTTACACGAAATTGCGGCATTGCGTTGATTAATGATCGTATTTTGTCTAGAGGCGATGGGTTTAGAATTCGAAACACTCACATTTAGAAATTCTGTGTAAAGCAATGTAGTGATTCTATATTAGAATATTATAATATTATGAATAAGTTTTACGAATTAAAATTTCACGTCTTTATCTGCATTCATGATATTTTTCCTTTATTTTACATTGTCGTCAAAGTAAGAGGTGTCCGATTTAGCTACGTATACGTAGCTAAAATAATCTTCCTAATTACATTACAATTACATTAACAATCAGACACTTCTTACTTTGACAAAAATATAAAATAAAGGAAGAATATTATAAATACAGATAAAGACGTGAAATTTTAATTTGTGAAACTTCATAATATTACAATATTTTACGAGATAAATAGCTACATGTTTATAGAATTATTCGAAGACCTTTTAGGGTCCAGAGGGGAAACCTAAACGACTGTTTACTTTACATCATTAAATCCACCAATAAATCGCCCAAAGATTTGATGCTAACACATGTTGCGTAATTCGCTTATAAACGAACGTTCTCTTCTTCTGTTCAAGGTCCGGGAGTATGAGGGCCATCTACTTGCTCCTCCTCGGCGTTGTCGCCGTGAGTGCCCAACGTCGTTTAGCCTTGCCTGACCCGCGAAGTTGCGCGAACCGTAAGTATTTCCAGCGACATTTCGTAATCGCGCTCTAACTTAGCGGCTGCACGGTTAACTATGTGAAAAATCGCTGGAAACTGTAGTTAGAGAAAGACAGAAAGAGAAAGAAAAAGAGAATGATTGCAGGATACTCTTCATTCATTAGAATACGTTCGTGTCGTAACTCGCGCTTTTGTGTAAATTGGCTTGCATTACTCATCAAATAATTGCGCGTAGGATTTGCTCCATTTATGATCTTCTATAATTAAGTGCGACTTTGCGATATGAATTGAAATCGTTTGACAGCTTTATTTAACGAGTTTTTTTTCTTTTTTTTTTTTTTAAGACATTTGTATGAACGTATACACTGCGAGAAAAAAATAGTTGTAGTTACCACAATTTTACTATAATTTTTAGTTATTTTCGGTGCCAACTACATTTTTATAGTAATTTTAACAATGCAAATTATAGCTGACTCAATATATTACATTATTGTTGTCATAATTTTAACCCTTAGCTGGCACACTTCACCAGAATCGCATAGCTGGTACACTGGGGCCGTTTTAGACCTCACCACTAAAATGCTTGAAGCGAGGAAGCTATTGATTTTTTTTACTTGAAAAAATTCCAAGATAGTCTTTGAATGTTGTTTTAACAAATGTCATAGGTTATTTTGTTAAAATGTAATGTTAAGTATGAAAAATAAAATTTTTCACTCAAAAATTCATAACTCTTATATTTTAACTCTTCCATTTTTTAGTACCATTTTCGTACTATAGGGGGGCTTAAATTAGAGCTGAACTAGACTGGGGCGTTTAATACCCCACAGTGCCAGTTAAGGGTTAATATGCATTTATTAAAATATATACAAATGGTTTTATACACTATAACCTGTGTTTTATGTATAGTAAGTCTATAATATAAATATACTATTATATAAACATGATGAAAATGACCATAATTAAAAGATCTATGCATATATGTTTTTACTATATTATACTAATATTTTCACTATATTTTAGTAATAATAACTATAAAAATAAGAATCTCAATCGTCATTTACTTGAGACTTTTCAAAAATTGACAATTTTTGGACAATTTAATATTAATTATTGGCAATTTTTTAAATTCTATTATATTCTTCAGTCTTTTCTACCCCTATTTCATATATAACTCTTTAAGATTTAGTTGATTAGATCCAGCTTTATACGCGATCAAAGGTCCATATGCGAGGTTCATATATGTAGCCTTTAAGGGTTAAATAAATAGATGAACCATGTTAAATTTGTTTCGACAATAGATGAAAGACTTTCATATCTCTTTCTGTTGTAATAGATTTCTACGAATTGACAACAAACTTGTCACATCTAGCAGAGTCAATTGTCAGATAATGAGATATGCGATTAATGATATTATTAATAATCGATTATTGTGTTTGTTTTTCAGGCGTTCGTCATTCGACATACAGAGATGGCAGGGGAGTCGTACACTCGTACTTCTTCAGCTGGGAACATCAGCCGACCAGGAATCTCGAGGTGGACTGGCTGGATGCTCGTAATATCTGCCGTCGTCATTGTATGGACGCCGTATCCCTGGAGACCCCTCAGGAGAACGAATTCATTAAGCAGAGAATAGCGAGAGGTGAGCGATATGACAGAGTCGAGATATACTGACTCTTCGTCAGTTTCGCACTTTGATTCCGTATGAAGATTTGCAATCTTACATTGCATAATCCTCTTCGTGAATAAAAGTTCTGTTTTGAGAAAAGGCGCGCGAATTGCTGATTTCGATGATCAGGGTTTGTCGAGAATTGATAAATGGTAGATTTAATCGTCGGTTATTATTTTTGACGTAACAGGTAGCCAATCACTGTCACGTCAAGCTTTAATGACAAATTCTCCCTGATGGTTTTTAATAGTATATACTATCTTAAGAAAATTATTCAAGCGTGGCTAGTTTCCATCAGTCATAAGCAATTAAAAATACATGATTCTATGCGAATTAAACTTTTGTGAAAATAATTAACAAAACTCTTGTCATTTAATTTATTAAAATTACTGACAGAATTTTTATCATGCTGCTCTTCGATAATAGTGTGTTTACAATAATAAATAATAAATGAAATTTAAAATATAAGGCAAATAAGAGCAAAACGCCGTTGTTAAAGCCATATAAAGAGATATAAAATACAAAAAAGTGACTTTAATATAGATACAAATTACAGACGTTTCGGTCTTAAGTTCTAGATCTTCTTTAGTGTAACAATTAAAACTTGATTATAATCTTAAAATAAGTCAAATTAAACAAAATAAAAAATGAGCTTTATAATAAAATGTATTCTGTTTTATAACATTAAGTTGAAAATTACATTCGATCCATTGACGACCTGTAAGTATCCTTTTAATTAGAGAAGGAAAATAATACAACGCGATATTATTCTCGGCTATTAAACACTGCTATAAAAGGTTTGATCGCTACTCTGATCTATCCTTTTACATTCGCGAAGACGCGCTTCAAGAACACTCAGATCGCCGATAAGTCGTAAAGATTAAGGAATAATTAATTGATTTTGCGCTCGACTCGATTGAAGATTTCATAATCCGAAGTGTGTCAATGTCGTATTAATGAAATGTTTGCGCTCTTCTTGCGATTTGTACTCTGTGAAAATACAAAGCACACTGTCACTGATTATGTCATCTTTGACCATGGATGTCAGCTTTAACCCGTCATCCACAAAAAAACGGAGACTGCCGGAAAACTATCGATATAATTCATGCAAGTCAATTAGTTTGCAAAATACGGTAAATTATTCAGAAATTCAAATTTACACATATATTATTATTATATAATTTACTAACAAAGTTCACGCACTTAGTAGACGCAAAACTATTTTTTTTTTAAATTATGAACGCGATCCAGTATAATCGATATTTTCCATATTTCGCAATTTTCTCCAAGAGCACCTCAAGCGGACTTCAAGCTCCATCGCTAAACTAAAGTGAAACTTGCTAGTCGCAGTCTCGCCATTCTTTTCAGAATCCGCGTCAGAAATTCGAGAGGCGCGAGTGACATGGAATCTCATTAACGTCGCTAACTTATGCGCTTCATCCGCGAGGGAATTTTCGCGCCGCAATCCCTAGACAGAATCCTGCGAGTCTGACAAAGTAGATGACGCCGCGCCGAGCGCGTGAGAAGTAAAAGCGGATCTTCCTCGGTCAATTTAAGACCCGATTGCACAACATCTCGCCGCGCGGGATTAAGTCTCGCGGGATGAGTAGAGTCCGATTAGGCGCGTCCGCGAATTCGGTGGCGCAATGACAGTGACTGCTCGTCATTTCTCTTCGTCACTTCTTTACGACCCCGTCTGATCCTTTGCCGGCTGCTCGGCGAAGAATTCGAATTGCAATTTATATTCGCGGGTGACTATGATGCTCGCGCGTGTGCCCCTATACTCGGCGAAGCGGGTCACTTTCACTTGACCGCTTGATGCCCCGCTCAGAAAAAGGAACTGACGTGAAAGGGACTTTATGTAGGTACCTGCAATTTAACGATTTGTCTTCCGAGACTGAAGATTCTCGCGAGTCGTCGGCGATAACGAGACGTTTGTTGCCACTAATAAAGCGGCTATTACGCCGTTCAACGTAGATTCGAAGCCGGCAATATAGAAACACATAAAATATATAGTGATATAAAAAACTCCGATTTTTCTGATAGGTCGACACCATAAATCAATTTTAGCGGCAATCTAAATGTTAAAAATAAATAATATAGTGCAATTCATTAGCTTAAAACAAGCTTTAGATTTCGAAAAAATATAATATTCGAAAATATAACTCAATATTATCTATTGTATGTAATGATTAATTGTATATCCCCGTAAGGTTCACAATCTAGTATATCTTGTGGCGTTTTTCAAGGGACGTACCCAACCCTATCCAACTGCAACCTGTTTCTGAGCGTTTGAAGAGCGTTTTGAAGGGACGTACCCAACCCTATCCATCTCATCCATTACCATTACCATTTCCTTTGGACTAACGGTTTAGCGTCTCTTCCGAAAGACGGAGCCCAGTTTTTCCATCTAGGGATACCTCTCTCCGCTATTAGATGAGGGGGGCAGCATTTCTGCTGAGAAATTCTCAGTGGCCTAGCGGGATTCGAACCCGGTTCTCCGGATTACGAATCTAGCGCTCTACCCACTAGACCAGCCGTCTCCCCAACTCAATATTATCTATTGCGATAAGTTTTATCAAAATTGTTGATTCTTGTAATTGTTTATTTGCATTCGTTATTTTTAGAAAATTTTATATTCTTTGTTTGACACTGTCTATGTTTATTGTGTAGATAGATAACTTTTATATGATAATTCTTATTGAGATTCTATACGCGGTCTCCCTCAATTGTCTCTTTCGCTTTCTTTTCTTATTAACTTTCAAGTAATGACTTCTAATTAATTTCTTATTTAATTAATAATTTATATATACCTATCATACATTCATGTGAACTTTTGCTTTATATAAGTATCGTACAAACTATTGTTTAAGCAAACTGAAAACTTTCATTTCTTCAACTTTTTTTCGAATGAATTATTAGTTATTTGATTAAATTTTTGTTCCTTGGTATTAGGTAGGTATTATATAGTAATATAATTTTAAAAATATAGAGAAAGGAATGGTAAAATTATAACTGTTAATAAATTAATTTAAAATTATTAATCAAATTAACCAATAATAATTAGTAATATATAAACGCGTTAGTAATATTATGCGACAAACGCAGATGCGGACGCGACTCGTTTAATTATCGGATGGAAAGCTGATTTCGCGTGCCACAGGAAACCGCAGATAGATCTATCAAGATACAATAAGGAAGTGTTAAGAGAAGCTTAATTCATGGCATTTAATAGGACGATAATGAAACGTGGATTCGATGCCTTCGAAGAGCTTACATAGCATCGCTGCGTTTTATCTCAATTAATTTGCACGAAATTCTGCGGGTTTGGATGCGCGAAAACTTCGAAGAGCAATCGCATTACTTATTGTTAGATGCCGCACTGAAAGAAAAATATTTGATATTTGCGACTATAATTGCATAGTAAAATAATACTATATTATAGCAATACTAACTAGTATTATAGCAGTAATACTAGTAACTATATAGAAATAAGAATCCCAACCATACCTAATTATTTTACTATATGTATTATAATTATAATCGCAAATACCGAACACTTCTTTCTCAGTGTATAAACGTAAAAGATTAATGTCGCAAACCAATTATATCATGTATTATTATACGGGTTAGAGATACGTGAATCGGTATTTTTTCTTAATGATAATATCAAGTTGGACGTGACATTTTATACGAGGTTGTTCGAGCTATTATTCGGATAATAAGACATTATTTGATTAAGACATCCGGCCTTATTAAGAAAATGATAGCTATTTATCCGCGTTTCCTCGATTCTCATTTAAATTTTACTGTCACATTTTGGATAATTTTATAGTTAAGGAACGAAGTTCTTATTGCGGTCACAGTGATGCGGACATCCGGGTAAAGATAATCAATGCATTGCGAGCTATCATTCAGAGATTGAAAGGTCGTTAACCTTACGATTTAACTTACCTCACCATTATTCAGACAATGGGAAATTTAATTACTTCCCCCACGGGTCTACATAAAAATCTCTTGCATCATCCGAAAATATATTTTTAATCCCAGCAGATATCTCATTGCCGCGTACGTTATAATTATAAGCCCGGTTAATGTTAATTGAATAAAAGTAGGAGTTTTTAATTTTTGCCACGCAAAATACAACAGTGTTGTCGTTTGATTATAGGAAACGTGAGATACATTTGGACGTCGGGCCGTAAGTGCAACTTCAACGGCTGCGACCGACCCGATCTTCAGCCCCAGAACATTAACGGATGGTTCTGGTCCGGTTCTGGCGCCAAGATCGGACCGACGACCCAGCGTAACTCCGGAGACTGGAGCAACACTGGAGGATATGGTCAACCGCAGCCAGACAACCGTGAAGCTGCACAGGTAGAGTTTACTTCACTGTAAAAAAATTTTGTAAAATTACAGTACGGAAGGAAAAAGTAATTTTGTATTACAATTACACAAATTAAGAATGTGTGGAAATTTACACCTATTATAGTGGGTCTCAAATTACCCACTATAATAGTTGTAAATTTTACAAAAATTTTTTACAGTGTTGTTAATAGACTTTGCTTCAAAATACAGTAGATTCTCATGCATATAACACGGGTTCGTACAACACAACGGAAAAATTTTAATATTTGTTTGTTTTAAAGTAAAATAACAAATATTTTATTGCTACATCTTTAATAATCATTTTACATTCTTTATAATAAAACCTTACATCTATTATATGTGTTTCCATATGCATACATAATCCATATATGTATATAATCTCGTATAACGGATTTATATAATATGGAACGCATTTTCCGTGTACGACCAAGTCTATACTATACTGCTGTACATACTTCGATATCATTGTTACATGTGACTCTAATACAACGGGCACTCTAATATCTCGGGCACGCACGTTTTAGCCAAATATAAATAAGATGGTTTGAAGCAGATTTAATAAATTGAAGAAATAAAGGAAGTTTCTCGTGTTGCGATCTCGCTGAACGCGCCATCCGATTCCGCAGCGCGCTTTCCTTCAGGCGCGCTGACCCCGTGAAACTCTGATTTATATTCTCGTATAGGGTACAGTGAAAGTATATACTTTGGCATTTCCGGATTTATCGCCGCTGTCATATATGTAACCTTTAGTAATTTTTATCGGCGTCTTGCTCTCGTAACCTCGCGCTATCAATTATAGGTATAAAAGCTATTTAAGATCGTGCACTTATACCTATTTCTCCTAATGTATAATAGATTAGTCCAATTTAACTTATTTTTTTATCTTTTTCTAATTTTTAGAATTAGAAAAATATGAAAAGTGAGTTAAACCAAGATTAATCTACATCGGTCTTTTACAATTTTATACAATTTTATATACAATTCTAACAATTAGAAAAAGATAAAAAGTAAGTTAAACCGAGATTGAAGTTAATCTACATTGGTCTTTTATATTTTGTAGAAACATATTAAAAACTAACAAGGGGAAGCCGCGTACTTTTGGGGTCACCGAATTGAAAAACGTTTTTACATAGTATAGTACTCTACCAGAAGAATACTTGAGCAAAGGGATAAGGCGCAAAGGGAAAGCAACGCTCAGCCATTTTCGAGAAAAAAATGCAAGTGCACGATTATCGACCCGAGTTCGCAATTCCTGTCCCTTGCACTTTTTTTAAATTTTTTCATGCAATATCTATTTATTCGTGTGTAAAATAAAGTTAACAAACAAAAATTTTTTTAATTGCCTTTCAAAAATGCGAATTATAAAGAGAAAACAAAAATTGTTGGTTATATTAACTTTATTTTACACAAATAAACAGTTATTGCATGAAAAAATTAAAAAAAAATGCGAGAAACAGGAATTGAACTTGAGTCGACAACGTAGTAATTGTGCACTTACATTTTTTTTCTCGGAAATAATTGAGCGTTGTGCCCTATCCCTTTGCTCAAATACTCTTCTGGTAGAGTACTAGTTATACATATATACTATGTAAAAACGTTTTTCAATTCGTGACCCCTAAAGTACGTGGCTTCCCCTTGTAAGACATAGTTATACTTTGTTTCAGAGTTCTATATTTTTACACTGCTTTTTGAAAGCTTTCTATACTTTCTAATATTGTATAAAAAAAGATATAAATTTTAATGGATATTCACACTCACATAAGAGGCTCTATTTTTAGTTTAAATTTGTGAGAATTCCTTTCAATGATTAAGTAAATTAAGATATTTTTGATTTAATAATTTCTTTAAATAACTTAAAATTGATGTAATTTTGATAACATATACCAAACTACAAGAGCAAAAACTTTGAAAGAGAAGCTCGCTCATAACGCGTTATTGTAACGTATGTCTTCTTTTCGAAGACGAAACTTTAATTAAAAATCGGAGGCTTAATTATTTCGCACATTTGCAGGGTAACGACGAGTCCTGCCTGTCCATCTTAAACAACTTCTACAATGACGGCATCAAATGGCACGACGTGGCTTGCCACCACGTGAAGCCCTTCGTGTGCGAGGACAGCGACGAGCTTCTCAACTTTGTCGCGTCCCGAAACCCAGGAATCCGTCTGTGAAAGAATTCGACCGCGGACGGACTCGGGCGAGCGGACCACCATCGGGCATCGAGTGCGATAATTTGAACGCGACGGTATTTCACGTGCACTGCGTATACTCTCCCCTTCGTCGTACATTTATTATTTATAATTTACACTAACCGATATTCTCTCTCTCTCTTTCTAATGGGCCGCGATTGTAGTGCTGCGCAATTCACCGTAAGCGGAAAAAAACCGATTGGTAGCTCCAAGTAGGCGGTAAATGCATTTAGTGTTGTATACGCGTAAATTTCTGATAATTTGTTTTTGTAATCCCTTTCGTACGTGAATAAATGCATTTTTTCATTTGTATTCAAAATCTTGTTCTTTCTCCTATATTCATGTTCCATCATATTCTTCCACGTTTCGCATACCCGGCCTGGCAAAAATTAAGAAGCTTTATAAAGCGTTGACAACCGTTCAATGAGGGTTTTTTGAGAGTTTATACGTTTTCAAACTTTATAAGAACGCTTACACAACGCCGTTGGATTTTGAACGCTTCCAGAACGCTTATAAAACGCTGTATATAACGTTTCATGAAAGTTCTGAAATGCTGAGGCAACGCTTTTCAGAGAACGCTCAGTAAACGCTGCGTGTAGAGAGTTTGCTGTCAGATTTTTCAAACATTTAGCAAACGCTTTTCTCAATGCCGTAAGACAAGCGTTTTCAATCCGTTCAGCAAACGCTCTTCCGATGGCGAATTGTAGAGGCGCAGTGAACGATTTGTAAGGCGTTAACGCAAACGGCTTGGAGACGCCCAAGAAACGCTTTTCCCGACTCCGTAACACAAGCGTTTTCCCTCCGTTCAGCAAACGTTCTTCTAACAATGCCGCTAGGCGGCGTATCTTTCTCGCATTTAAAATACATCCAGCCGCGTATATATAAGCAGACCTCCTGCGAGGCGAAAAGCAGACTTTAACATTTAACGCTCTTTACGCCGTTTCTTCTAACGACAAGAGTAAACGCCCGTTAAACTCAATAGAAGCTGCACGCAGTTTTCAATGATGAAAGCAAACGCTTTCGACTTATCAGGGCTGCGTTCGAAAACGTCACCCGAGTGCACACAAGTATACTCCCTTTTCTTATTCTATCCAGGGGGGGAAACTTCTATATGAAAAAGTAAACCGTGTTAGTTCATGTTAGTATATTCGTCCAGATGGCGGCTATGTCGTTTCTGTGACGTCACATTAGGAAATATGGCTGAATAATCACACAAGCGTCACGAGCATAGTATTTCGTACACACGAGTAGTTTCGGTTATTTTTCTGCGATGCTGAAGAAATCGAGTAAATAGAATCGCTTTGCGTGTACTTGACGCGAGACACTACGTGTCTCTTGATACATTTTTTTATGACGTACACAGGTATGAATACATTGAGATTATTTTACCATAGCGGTTTTCAAATCGCTCGTATATTATTGTACTTAATATTACTTTTACATGAACATATGTTTTATATTCAAGAAAGAAGAAGGATTTTATACAAGTTTATTGTTGCGTGACTGGATGCTGCCTCCAAATTGATGCACATAATAATGTTGTTTATGCAATATTGTTGTATAAATACATTATACAAAATATCATGAATAAAATAATTATTTTATTTTATATTTAATATACATTATTCTCCACATATAGGAAAGAAGATTTACGCTCGATGAAAAAATTTTAGCATTATCACTATATAAACAATCTGGTTCTTGTTACAAGCTGCTATCAAAATTATTTATACTGCCAAGTCTTAAAACTCTCAAATGTTTGTTACAAACAATCTCATTACAACCAGGAATCAACAAATTTATTTTTGAGCATCTGCAGCAGCATATGGCACAAATAAATAACGATCATGACAAATTATGCGTGTTAATGTGGGATGAGATGTCATTAGAAGCCAATTTGTAATACGATCAGTTAAATGATAAAATCATTGGTTTCGAAGATTGGGGACATAGACGTACATCTCTCATAGCAGATCATGTATTGGTATTTATGATACGAAGAATTTTGAAAGGTTGGAAAATTCCATTGTATTATGGCTTTTGTAAAAGTCAAACCAAATCTGCACAATTGTTGAGATGTATAAAAGAAATCATAAAAGAATTAACTAAAGCTGGCTTGATAATTATTGCAACTGTATGTGACCAAGGCGGACCGAACATGACATGTATTAACAGTCTTCTTCAGGATTCAAAACGCGAATGTATAAGAACAGGTCAAGAATATTGTAAGTATAAAATACATAAAATAATTTAAAAAACATAATTAAAATACATAAAAAAAATTTTTATTCCATATTTCAGAAGATATTATTCAACTTTTTGGGCAAAACATTGTACCTATTTTTGATCCACCACATCTTTTAAAAGGAATCCGTAACAATTTATTATTTAAAAATTTAGAACTTGATACCACCATATTGAAAGAAAACGAACGACAGTTTGCGTCATGGGACATTATTGAAATGGCATATAAAATGGATATGTATACAAATACGTTAAATCGCCAAGTACCAAAATTAACAGACCAACATGTCATTAAATCAAAAATAAAAAAAATGAAAGTAAAATGTGCTGCTCAAGTTTGCAGTGCAAGATTATCGGGATATCTAGAATATAATAGCAAAATTAAAGGTAATTTAATCAATCTTACTATCACTTTTTTAAATTTACTAATTTGCATATAATAAATAATTGTAACAATAACAAATAAATATAAATTGCATATAATCTAATTGCATGTAATTTATTCATTTTTTAGGAGGCTTTATTGAATCACAGATTGGTCAGTTACAAATACCAAACAAGGCAGGATATGACACAGCAGTGGCATTGGATCTTTTTAATAAAATTTTTGATTCCGTTAACGCACATACCTTGCATCCACAAACTCCTCTACGCGTAGCAGTAACGAAAAATAGTAAGCATCATAACTTTTGGCCATATGCCATTAAACGATTATCTAATATGCGATATGTCGATCCGAAAACTAAACGACCAGTTAAATGTATACCATCGTTAAAAAATTGGATATTTACTTTGCGTGGTTTTAAAAAAATATGGAAAATTGTTGAAAGTAAAGGAATAAGATTTTTAAAAACAAGAAATATCAATCAGGATTTTTTAGAAAATTTTTTTGGTTTAATTCGTAGTCATGGACGCAGAAATATAAATCCGTCGTGCAGTCAATTTTGCGGGTCATACAAAACATTATTAATTAATAATTTTACTGCAAGAAGATCTGTGGGATCCAATTGCGAAAACATAAATGACGGCGATTTATTATTTACTTTAAAACAGTTTGTAAAAAATGCTACTTGTGCAACTAATATTACAGAATAAACGGTAGAAGAAGATTTTTTAACAGAATCATCTCAAGTTAAAAATATAGAAAATATCCATAAAGCATATCCACTACAAGAAAGCAATAGATCATACGTTGCTGGCTGGGTTGTAAAAAAAGTTTTGTCAATGAAAAAATTTAAAAATTGTATAGCATGTAAAGAAAGTCTTTTAAGTACGGACACATCACATACAGAATATATACAATTAATTAATGCAGAATATGTTAAAGAAAAACCATTTCTAACGTATCCATCTATGTGCTTTTTGAATGATATATTTATTGAAGCTGATTCTGTTTTAAATGAAAACATTTCTTTATTATGTTTTTGCAGAAATGTTTCTGTTTTATTACGTGAGCGTGTGTATACGAAAAACTAAAGTTTTTCGTTAAATGCATCAAACATAAAGAAGAATTAAAACATGCTGTTATACAAGTAATTATTAAATTATTTCTATATACATTTTGTAAATCTGTGAACAGAATTTTATCTGGTCGTGACACTCGATACGTAGCTAGCAACATTATATTTAAGCAAGCTATTGATCATTATAAAAAAAAGCAAAAAAGATATATCAGAAAAGTGTAAACTTTGTTCTTACATAATAAGAAATATTTACATATTATAATATTTCTATATAGTATTATTTTTAAAAATTGATTTTTTATATATTACTAAAAAATTGCGGCTGTTAATAATAAATATAATAATAAATATTACATGTATATATTATTGATATTAAAATAAAGACATTTTATAATTACAAATATAATTTTTTATTATCCAATTTATAACTTAACATTTACTATTTTTCCTATGTATACAGAATTTTTATTAGTTTTTATATAATATAATTATTATGTTCATTCTGTACTTTTGATCTTTTTAATAAGAATAAAAGCACCGATACAGAATGAACATACTGATTATACTTTATT
>NW_020212838.1:0-1188 GCF_003070985.1 Temnothorax curvispinosus
TCACACCGGAAATTTCATTTTTATTTTACAGGAAAACGACTAACCACTAAACGATCGGACTAGACTACCAAAGACCACCAAACGACCACCAATCGATTCCAATTAATGAAAGTTCGATACGTTGAAGTTGTCCGGCCAACTTCATAGAGGTGCAGCAACGGTACAGGCACAAGCGACGGGCGCACGCGCAGAGCGAGGCCAGGAGGAGAGACAGGACGGCGCTGGGAGCGGGCAGGGCTGGCAGGCCTGGCCTGCGTTCAGAAACTTTTACCCAGGTAGAGTAGGAGTAGAGTTAGAGTTGACTTCGGGTTACTGTCGTTTATGGACGACGAAAGTAACATCACGGGTTAACATGGCGCTCTCCCATCAAGCATTGAATATGAGTGAAAATATGGCAGCGCATCAGGAAAATAGTGTCCGTATCCCTTTTTGTTCGCCGGTTCTTGTGAATAACTTTAACCTAAAAAAGGCGTGTTTCGAGAACATGCGTTATGTGCCCCTTATGTGACGGAATCTATATATGTGCGCATGTCGAGTAATTTCTACCTACCTCCTCGACGTGGGTAGAAATAGTTAACTCGAAAGTTGACTCAAGCGTGTTTCTGAACGCCACAAATGGGTCAACTCGGCATTTCTGAACGCCTCGAGTTAACTAGAGTTAACTCGAGTAAGGTTTCAGAACGCAGGCCTGAAGAGGTACGATACGGGCCGAGAGGGCGCACGCGCAGAGCGAAGACAAGAAGAGAGACAGGACGGCGCTGGGAGCGGGCAGGGCTGGCAGACCTGAAGGAGAGGCGATGAAGTTGGCGTACTGACGGAAAGCGTAAAAGGCGAGAAAAACATAAGCAAGAGGTTAGAAGTAGAAAAAGTAGTAGAATAAGAAAAAGGAACGTATTGAAAGAGAGGCAAACAGAAAGTAAGTGAATAATGTAGATAAAAAGGGCAGAGAAAGCGGGGAGGAAGGATAGAAGCAGGTAATGATAGAGGGACAGTCATAAGCACTAACAATTTCAATGCAGTGACAGGAAAGGAGAGGACGACGAGGACAGAGCAGAGCACGGAAGAGATTGACTGGATAAAGGAAGTTATAAAGGAAATAAGGGAGGTAGGACAGAAAATCGAGCGGCAGACCAAAAAAATAAAAAAGGAACTGAAAGAGATGAGAATACAAATAGAAAGGCTGGAGAA
>NW_020212839.1:0-719 GCF_003070985.1 Temnothorax curvispinosus
ATCTCATCGGTCACGACTTTCTTGAGCCGTCCGATCGCGCCATCTACGTAGGTCTTGTTCGCCGCGTCGGTGCCGATTTCCGGTGCGGCTACGTGTCGTATCTTGTTCTGATCCGCTTTGTAAAAGTTTAAACGAATGAGCTGCGTCCCTCACCTTCGCTATTTAGTTTTTCAAATTTCTCTCCGCCTTGTTCTCCACCGCCACTATCCTACCGTTCAATTTTTCGGTCGCGCTTTTCTTCGATCGTTCGATCGCGTCCTCGACGTAACTCCTGTTCGTCGCGTCGGTGTCGATCTCCGGCGCGGCTACTTTTCGTATCTTGCGCTCCCTCGCGTCGTAAAAATCCTCGCTCATAAAGATCGCGTTGTTGCGCGCGTAATTGCGCAGGGACTCGATCGAGGAGCGCAATCTCAACGTGGACGCACCGTCGACTCCGTCGCCGCTGCCCCGATTCGTCAGAGACATGCCGAATTTGTTCACGGACATCGCGCTGGCGGGCGCGCGACTCGCACTGCCGTCGCGACCGACGCGACCGCTCAATTTATGACGAAGCCGGCCTCGCGAAGTTCCTCGATTATCGACAGGATTTCGTTGTCGTGAGCGTCGTTGCCGGCCCGACGAGAGGTGTCCAGCAGTCGAAGTCTATCGACCAGCTCGTTGGGATCGTCCCAGTGAACGTAATCGATAGCGTTGTCGGCCATGCGACTGACCGACAACGC
>NW_020212839.1:819-3949 GCF_003070985.1 Temnothorax curvispinosus
CCTTGTTCTCCACCGCCACTATCCTACCGTTCAATTTTTCGGTCGCGTTTTTCTTCGATCGTTCGATCGCGTCCTCGACGTAACTCCTGTTCGTCGCGTCGGTGTCGATCTCCGGCGCGGCTACTCTTCGTATCTTGCGCTCCCTCGCGTCGTAAAAATCCTCGCTCATGAAGATCGCGTTGTTGCGCGCGTAATTGCGCAGGGACTCGATCGAGGAGCGCAATCTCAACGTGGACGCACCATCGACTCCGTCGCCGCTGCCCCGATTCGTCAGAGACATGCCGAATTTGTTCACGGACATCGCGCTGGCGGGCGCGCGACTCGCACTGCCGTCGCGGCCGACGCGACCGATCAATTTATGACGAAGCCGGCCTCGCGAAGTTCCTCGATTATCGACAGGATTTCGTTGTCGTGAGCGTCGTTGCCGGCCCGACGAGAGGTGTCCAGCAGTCGAAGTCTATCGACCAGCTCGTTGGGATCGTCCCAGTGAACGTAATCGATAGCGTTGTCGGTCAGTCGCATGGCCGACGGTAGCCCGGCACCCTTCGTAGTTCCAACTCTGTGAGACAGGTTTACGAGCGGCGCTAATATATTTTTGTACTTCGGTCCCTTGTTGCCCTTGACGGGATTGTCGGCTTTGCTGCAGCGTTTGTGAGCGCTGGTGGAGAAAAGTATACTTCTGTACGTTAGTTTGTCCTTCTCCGTGTAGATTTTAGCGTCGGGTTTTCCCATGAAGATCAACTCGTACAGGCCGCGCATGCCTTTGTACCGTACACCGTCGATGACCATGGAGTCATCCGCGTTCAGCTTAAATTGCTTGTTACCCAGCATTGTGCCTTTCTCGCCGAAATGCACTCCGTAAACGGTGTTGATCTCCTTGTTTTTGTCGCCGCCCAGAAAAGCGCCCAAGTATTCCCGCCCTAACGGTCCTAGTTGGCTAATCAGAGCGTCGCGACTTTCCGCCGTACTCAAAAATTTCCCGGCGGACGTCTCCAACGTGGGAAGTGGAGTCGTCGTCTCTGAGACGATCTCGCGTTCTCTGGGTAAAAACTGGACCAAATCATCGCGGATCGGCGTGGAGCTCATCATGATCGTCGTCGCGGGAGCCGAACTCAACCGTGCCGGACGCGATTCTCTTTTTTCCGCCGTCGTGGTTGTCCTGATTGGCGCGAATACGTCGTCGTCTTCCCCGTAATCGCGCTCCAGGTCGGCGCCAGCATCGTCGTCGTCGTCGCCGTTCTCGCTGTCCTTCTTCGCTCTCTTCGTCGCTTTTATCTTTTTCGCGAACGTAAAGCCAGCGCCGTCGTCGTCGTCGATCTTGCCCGATCCTTTACCCCTACGTTCCACGTCATCGGCGAGCCGTTTCAGAGGTTTGACGAAAGGCTCGTACCTCTTTTCCAGAGCGATCTCGCTCCCAATTTTCCCGGCCCTGAGAGCGGCGTACTTCCTGCGAATCGAGGCGCGCGTCTTGGCTATCTCTCGCGCGGTTCTCTCCTCCGCAATCGCGCTCATACTCGCGTCGTTCGGCGAGGCGCACTGATCGGCTCTACAGCACGGCGAAGTCATGGAAGCCCCGTCTGTACCGTCCGCACCGCGCTGTCCTTGTCTATCACGGCGAAACCGTAGGTGCGCCGCCAACACTCGCGACAGAAGGCGCGAAACTCGTCGTACGACATGTCGATGTTCACGTGATCGTCGTACACGTGTCGCAGATTGGTGCCGTCCTGCCTGAACAGAATCAGCAGATTTGCGTTATCGCGCACGAGATGTTTTGGTATCTTGGCGTACGTCTGACAGAGATAGAAGCAATCGATATTCGAATGTCGGCCCATAGAAAAGTACTCTCTCATTCTGTCCTGCTTGTCGCAGGCCACGTCGTCGAAGACGAAGACCGAGTCGGGAAGCGCCTCGTCGGGCGGAACGACGTCGCGATTGTCGAAAAACGCGTGATAGCCGATCTCGTCTATAGACTCGAACAATCGTTCGAGGTATCGATACTTCAATTGTTGCAGAGATTTCGAGTACACGTATACGTTCTCAAAACGGAGACCGTGCGGTTGTTCCAGCAGGCTCAGCAGAACGTTCGTCTTACCGCAATTAGAGGGACCGCAAATGATGCAACAGACGACGTTCGGAAGGAGAGGACCGTGCCGGCGCGATTCTCCGTTTCTTCTCTTGGTCGCGCCCGACCCCGCCAACGTTTTGCGATCCGCATTCGAGACTCCTAACGTCGCCGTCTGTCGCACGAATCGCATGTTTGCCCTCTTTCTCTTTCTCTCTCGGGTTTTTCCGCGAGCGCGATTTCTGCTCGGTTCGTTCGCGATGAGTCTCTCGATCGCCGGAAAAAGGGAGGGAAGCGCGGACGTCGTTTCGTTTTGTCGCGCGTGCGCAGACGCCTCGCGCGCGGGTATAAGTAGCGCGAGCGTGTCGCCTTATCCGTACAAAAAATTAATCTAAAAGCAACGAATCGTTCGCGCGCATCGGTGAGATGTCTCACAACCGTATGTTTCCCATACTGGTGGACAGTTACGAAATTCTCAATCTAATGGCGAAGGAGTTACAATATAAAGGTACTTCTGTTGCGTCAATTTGGGAAATACGTGCATCTGTTGTGGGACCGTTTGCCGGAACATATACAAGGGGATCCCGAGGTGTAGAGATATCGCCCGTGCATGCAACACTACAATCGTCCGTGGCAGCGAACGCACATAGACGGTCCGCCGCCGCTCATCAAGGACTGCCACGAGTGCAATCGCTTTCTCCCTATGAACGGTGAGTCATCGCCTTCTCGTTCGAAGTAAGAAGAAACAAATCCTCCTCTCGCAACCGCGACCGAATGCGCGGCACCGGTCTACTCAATCGCGCAATAAACGCTCTTTCCTTCGAGCTGCACATACCCGGTTATCAGTTTTGGGGGCCCGGTACGCGTCTAGCGAAGAGACTAGCGCGCGGCGAAAAAGGCATCAATCCGTTGGACGCGGCGGGTCGAGAGCACGACGTCGCGTATTCGCGAAGCGGCGAGCTCGCCGAGCGACACGTCGCCGATTGACAGCTCGCCGAGAGACTCGCCGCGGCGGCCGTATGGGCGGCTATGAAGACGAAGACGAAACTGGGCATGGGTATGGAACGC
>NW_020212840.1:0-3975 GCF_003070985.1 Temnothorax curvispinosus
AAATGTTAGAAAGCATTCTGCGCTACGCGCAGCAAATTGTAATAAAATGCATTCTGCGCTGTGCGCAGTGAAATGTTAGAAAGCATTCTGCGCTACGCGCAGCGAATTGTAATAAAATGTATTCTGCGCTGTTCGCAGTGAAATGTTAGAAAGCATTCTGCGCTACGCGCAGCAAATTGTAATTAAATGCATCCTGCGCTGTACGTAGTGAATAAATGTTAAAAATAAGTATTCTGCGCTATGTGCAGTAAGTTGTAGTAAAGTGCAGTTTGCATTTTGCATTTTAAAACATAGAAGAATGTGTTTCAACATGTTTGAATTAATATACAAATATGCCTTATTAATATATATATGTGCTACACGTTATTTTTAATTACTGACTTTTTAGAATTTTTAAATATTTGCCACTGCATTTGTTTCTTACTTGCTCTTCATCATTTTTTTTTGCCTTATTATAATTTATATTTATTTTTTATATCGTTTGTTATAAGAGATAGTGCTCAAGATGATCTTTTTTCAATTTTTTAATTGTAATATCATTATCATCTTATTTGTTTTGGAAGTTTCTGACTTTTCGTGCTTTTATATCGCAACTTCTACTTTTGTCAAGACGATTGTTGTATCTTGTACGTGAATATAATTTAACGCTTATCATAAATTTCAGTGCTTACAATCGATGGTTATAACACGTATTGTTTTTATCTAACTATTCAGGATGTATTTCATTTGTTAAATTTACGCACTCATTCGATCATCTTATCTAGGATCTGTATAGATGCCCAATAATGTTCCCAGACACGATTAAATGCCGTTAGCTGTGTCTCGATTACTTTCGCAAAAAAAGCTGTTGGTCTTCTTAACTTCGTTATAATAGGAGCGTCTTCATCTACATTTGAATATTCTCGAAATTCAATATACTTTTCATCGTCTGTCGCGTCAGCCATTGGCGTTTTCATCATATCGTCGCGACAATTGTCGCAATTTGTTTTCGCAACACTTCGTCGTGCTATATATCCAGCAAAAAATGTAATAGCATTTTTATCATAAAAAGTAAGTAAATTTATATTTTCAGAATTATCCACAATACCATATGTTTCTAGAATTTGTGCATCTTCTATAAGTATTTCATTTTCAGGCTCAATGTCATCTTGTATAGTATCATGATTTTCATTCAGGGAATTCTCTATTGTCTTTACAAGTTGACTCGGTGGATTAATGAGAGATTCAGCTTCGGGACACTGAGTATTAACTTTATCGCTTGTTTGGATATATCCTGTGGACAATATATGTCTAAAAGAGAGTCTGACCATCCTTGCTGTGGGATTAGGATTAAATCCACCGCGCTGTCTTAATTTGGAGAATAAATGTTCGACGGAGTCTTGATTACATAGTCCTGTAGCAAGTTCGAATGTTTCATATTGCTCTTTTAATACTTTATATGTTTCAAGAATAGCTTGTATCGTTAAAATAAAGCCTTTCAAGCAAGGAATTTTTGATATTTTGTCCGGCGACAAAGACCATCTTGAGCACCAATCAACAAAATTTCTTAATAAAATTTCAATATCTGGATTTTTGGAAGACAATGCTCGTTTTCCACCAAATTGAATCTTAAGACTATAAGAATTGCAGGCATCAATTACTTTATTCATGTGTTCTGTAAAGTCAGCTGTTGCTTCCCAAGTACTTGTTTGTAGCTGTTTACTGTGCCCTGCTGTTTTTATTGCGTGTGACTAAATAATTGAAAAGCTCTTTTCACATTCATTGCTTGAAAGGTATTGGGATGAATATGGGCTGCTGTTATATGCGATAATAAATTTGAACCTCCTTGTGCGGCGTTATCAATAGACCATGTTTTTTCAAAATCGTCATATGAAGCTATTATTTTTCCGTCGCAATACAAATTTTTATATTTTCTTAACAAGCTTGTCAATCTTTTTACCAAATGCGGAAAATCAAATGACGCGAAATATTTTTTTCCATTATGTACAAAAAATTGTTTTTCTGAGTCCACACCAAGTTGGACATAAGCGCTTTGATTAGATGTACCTTGATCGCACGTTACAAGTCGCACATCAGCACCCGTTTTGCTCAATCTATCTAAGCATTCTTTCATTAAAATCACTATTTCTTCCGCTTTCATACATTTTTCTGGGAGAAAATATGCTAGCGGTTGACGCCATGGATGACGCGCATTTATACTATCCAGGCAAAATACAAATACGCATTTTGCTCTTTCGTTTTTCCTTCCTAAAGGCCCAAGATCTCTCAGTCCTTCTATTTGATCTAGACTAAATGAGTATTCTTCATATGCTTTAATATACATTTTATCCCATTTTAAAGCACAAGCTCTTTCTTCTACAGGTAGCTTTGAAATTTTTTCCTGCAATTTGCGGAATATAAAATCACAAAATCCTGGCTTTATATTAAATTCTTCGTGCCATCTTCTAACAGTTCGTTCTCCAGGAAAATTGCAGCCTGCCTTTCGTAAGCGATGAAATGCAGATGCCGAATAATAAAAAAGTAGTTTCGAAAGAGATTTTTCTTCTTCTGTGTATGCCGCATGTGGAGTATGTAGTTGTAAATTAATCATTGCTTTTGCAACAGGATGCAAATTTTGTTTATCAATCAATTTTTGTAGATTCTTTTTCTTATTTTTTTTACTTATTTTTTTTTTAGGTATTGGGCGAAGTAAACGTGATTTTAAACGTCTTATCGTCCGACGCAAACGACGATTTTCATATTTTAAATCCTTAATTATCTTTTCTGACTTATTTTCTTCTTCTTCACAATTTTCTCTCATTAGCCGGTCATGCGTAGTAGTGTTTTCACATCTTACAGGTTCCAGATGCATCCATTCTGTTATATCTTCTTGTTCTAATGATTCGTCAAAATTTAATTTTGCTGGATGATAAGTTCGTTTAAACTGATGCAATAATTGATTATCTACTTTATCTTTTTGATTGATATCAAATGATGTTCCTGCAATTGCATTATTATATGTATCTTCTACTTCTATCATTTTTTTTCTTTGGTTTTGCTCTCCTTGTGCTCTTTGCATCTCTTCTACTTCTGTCATTTCTCTTATTTAGTTTTGCTCTCCTTTTGCTCTTTGCATCTCTTCTACTTCTGTCATTTCTCTTATTTGGTTTTGCTCTCCTTGTGCTCTTTGCATCTCTTCTACTTCCATACCTGCCTGCGAGTTTTCTTGCAAACTAATCAAATCATTAAATCGGATTGGCACTGCATCGCGTTTTAATGTTTTCTTATCTTCTCCTTTAAATGAACTTGCATTAAAATGATCTGCACATAGACCAGCACGACGAACTGAATTAGCAGTCCATTTTTCTAATTTAATATTCCTTGAAATAAAGTCATGAAATGCAATACATAAATTGTAAATATTCTGTAAGTACATGAAAAACATTAATCATCTTAAAAAATTTAATTATAGACTTTATTTACAAATTTCAATTGGTAGAAACATTCTAAGAGAAAACTTAGATGCAATGTTTATTATTTTTATCAATAGGTTATCAAGTGACTTTATTAAAACTATAAATAAATAGATCTTATATATATACATATTTACGTTTTATCTTTAACCACTATGACTACTTATTTAAATATTACTTACATTGTATGACTTCGTATTATTTAATTTTTTATTCTATTTTTAATTCTTTCAATTTATATATTTATTGTACTATTTGTTTTAAACAACCTCTGATTTATGACTCTACATAATGCTTATTGTAATTAAAATATCTTGTAAAGTAAGTTTTTTAAATTTATTTTATTGCAATTTTTAAATTTTATTTAATTGCACTCGATAAAAGCTATGTTAAACAAACTGTTCTTTGATATTTTGATGTTAACTTGACATAAAATTATGTATTAATTTATACCTTGTGACGTTGCGGCTCGCCGCCCCGTCGCGGCGCCCCGCCGCCGTCACAAGGCGCGGAATTTCGCGCC
>NW_020212841.1:0-19593 GCF_003070985.1 Temnothorax curvispinosus
TGGAAATAGGAGAATCAGGAGTAGAAAAAAAAGAAAAGTTTGAGGATTAGCAGCATAAAGTGGGACGGTAGAAATCCGCTGCAAAAAGCAAAAAAGTTTCTCCAGGAGAAGTTTAGTCTGGGCCATTTGGTCGAGGACGCTTGGTGTAAAGGAAAATCAAGAGAAGGGGGGAGACTGGGGGTTCAAATAAAGGACCTGGCAGCAAAGATGGAGATACTAAAAAGAAAGGAGTTAGGGAAGGAGCCGATTTTCATGGATGAGTTGCTATCCAAGGAGGAAAAGGAAATTCAATGAAGACTGAGAGTCATTGCGAGGGTAGTCAAAGGATGGGGGGAGCACACCAATGTCAGATTCAGGAGAGTCTTTTTGGTGGATAGATGGTTCAGTTAGAGACAGATTGAGAGAAAAGAACATGTCTCGCTGTTGGAGCAAACGGAGGAGAAATTTTGGAGTAAGGGAAGAAGAGCAGAAGAAGGAAACGCCCGAAACGTCGTGGCAGAGACCGCGGGATCCGAGAAGCCCGAGTTCCGACAAGGTTAGGGGCAAAATTAAGATAGGGTTCTGGAATGTAGCCGGGCTTAAGGGAAAAGGTGTGGACTTTTGGGAGTTTATAAGACAGCTGGACTTTGTTAGTATGGTGGAGACGTGGATAAGGGAGGATGAGGAGGAAGTTTGGATAAAGAATCTACTTTCTGAGTTCGACTGGCACGTGCAATATGCGGTGAGAAAGCAGAGCAGAGGTAGGGGAAGTGGGGGAATAATTGTAGAAAACAGAAAAGGTGTAATAATGACGGAGGAGGTCGACGACGGTAGGAGAGGCTTGGTGAAGTGGAAGGGACGAGGAGGTGGTCACAAGTGGTCAATTAGTACGGTCTACGCTAAGAATGGTCCCAAGGAATTTGAGGAAGACATAGCTAGCCCGGAGCAGCAACGTCCGGAAGAGCTGATGATAATTGGAGGGGACTTTAACGTCTGGACTGGAGAAGAAGAAGGGGTGTACAGGGATGGGGTAGTAAAAGGAAGAAGGTCTAAGGACAAAAAGGTCAGCAAGAAGGAAGTGTGTTTGTTAGAATGGGTAGAGGAAGGGGGATGGTGTCTGGCCAATGGTACAAGGCAGGGAGATGAAGAGGATTCACGTACGTAGGGGCGAGAGGGGCGTCGGTTATAGATTATTTGTTAGTTAACACAGAGGGGTAGAACTTGCTAGAGGAGTTTGAACTGTTTGAAGTCAAGAGTAGGATAGAATCAGACCATATGCCTCTGGTGAGTGTATGGACGGCGAAAGAAGGCCTGAAGGAGGAGGGAAGAAAGGAGGAAAAAAGACAGGTTGAGAGGATAATACAGTGCTGGGACGAGGAGAGCACAAAAATCTTTGCTGGAAGAACGGAGAAGATTAGTTTGTCTGAAGGGGGTTTGCTGGAGAAATGGGAGGAACTAAGAGGCAAGGTGGGAAAGGCGGTAGTAGAGAAGAAGGTCAGATGAAGAGAAAGGAAACTAGATTACAAGAAATGGTGGGACAGAGAGTGCACCAGAAAGAAAAGAAAGCTAAAGAGGTGGAGGATAGAGGGTGGAAGCAAGGAAGCGGTGTTGCAGGTAAAAAGGGAGTTAGTGGAGCTCTGTGAGAAGAAGAAAAAAGAGTGGAGTAAAAGGGAAATGGAGGAGTTAAATGGAATTAGGACGGAGACAGAAGTTTGGAAATATATCAACAAGAAAAGGAAGGTCAGGGACAAGGTGAGTGAAGAGATATCCATGGAGAGTTGGAGGCAGCATTTTATGGGTGTGTTAGAGGGGACAGATGAAAGGATCTTAGGGGAGGAAAGGAGAGGAGGTGACGATGAGGAGGACTTCACGGACGAAGAAATTGAAAAACAGATAAGGAGATTAAGGAGGGGGAAAGCGGCGGAGCCGGATGGCATAAGGAATAAGGCTTGGAAGTTCTGCAGGGGACAGGTGAGAGAAAGGCTGACGGAGGTGGTCAAGGGGGTGTGGGGAGGTGAAGGTTGGCCGAATTTGTGGAAAGAGGGTGTAATCTCCCCGCTGTATAAAAAGGGAAATAAACAATCCCCTGCTAATTACAGGGGAATTACCCTACTAAGTGCGGCCTATAAGATCTATGCGGCGGTGCTGGCGGAGAGATTGATGAAAGATGTGGTGGAGAAGCGGATTCTTCCGGAGACCCAGGCTAGCTTCTGAAAGGGAAGAAGTGTAATGAATAACATCTTCATCCTGAACCACCTGGTTGACAGAGAGCTGAATGGAGCGGGAAAGAAGGTGAATGCCTTCTTTATTAATTTAAAGGGGTTTGTGTTATAAAGGGTGATGGAGGAGAGAAGGGTAAGGAGAGGTCTAACGGAGAGAGTGAAACAAATCTACCAGAAGACTCGTAACAGGGTTAGGGTGGGGGACGGGGAGTCAAGCTCCTTTTGGACGACAAAGGGAGTGAGACAATTGTCTTTAAGAATGTCCTTTGAGCCCGCTGCTGTTCTCCATCTTTATATCAGATCTGGAGGAGATGGCCGGGGTGTTGGTAGGAGGCATGAGAATTGGACAGGGGAGGATTTGGACACTGGCCTACGCGGATGATATCGTTCTGCTGGCCAGAGAGGAGGAGGCGCTAGAGGAGATGATTAAGAGGCTGGAGAAGTACTTGGGGAAGAGGAAGCTGGAATTGAACGTGGGAAAATCAAAGATCCTGAAATTCAGAAGGGGAAGTAGTGTAGCAAGAGAGAAAGGCTGGTACTGGAAACGCCGGAAGATTCAAGAGGTGAAGGAGTTTGAATACTTGGACTTCATACTGCAGAGGAATGGAGCATATTAGGGAGAGGGTAAAAAGAGCAACGTTAGTGATGAAGAAGACATGGAAGTTGGGAAAAAGAAAGTTTGCAAACGATTGGGGGAGAAGGATGATGTTGTTCGATAGTTTAGTAGGTAGCGTGATGGTATATGGGGCAGAAGTGTAGGGTTGGTTAGAGCATAGTAACGTGGAAGGGGTGGAGGCACGGTATTTGAGATGGTCACTGGGCCTGGAGAGATGCACACCAGGTTATGTGGTCCTGGCGGAAACCAAAAGGGACAAGATAAGGATAAGGACGGCCAAGCTGGCGGTGAATTTTGAAGAAAAGGCAAGACAAGGATATGGACGGAGAAGATGGGTGGTGAAATGTATTAAGGAAAGAGGGAAGAAGAACATTGGAATTAAACGATGGTAGTATTTAACAATGAGAGACTACGGTGTTACGCGCAAACGCAATATGTATTTTTAGGTTAAAATTGACTGACAGCGTGTTGTCCGCGTGTTAAACGGGAATTTAATTTGAAAAGTAACAAATATGTAATACAAAATAGAATAAGAACATGCAATTATATAAACAATTTAATGCCGTCCTAAACAGCTGAGAATCAGGATAGTATGATTTCAATTTTTATATGGTTTAAAGCAATACAAATTTTCTTATTGAAAACTAAATGAACACATAAACACCGTTTACTTAGACACGGTCTATTTGGACACCGTACATTTGGACACGATCAATTGGACACGGTTCGTTGGGACACCGTTTATTTGGACACGGGACATCTGGACACCGTAAAAACGCGGCCTATGCAGTTGGATACCAAAATGCGCGGTTTGTGCAGTTGGACACCGAAATGTGCTGCATGTGCAGTTGGACACGGAAATGCGCAACCTGTGCAGTTGGACACCGAAAAACGCGACCTGTGCAGTTTGACATCGAAATGCGCGACCTGTGCAGTTGGACACCAGAATGCGCGATCTGTACAAATGTTTTCAATATATGTATATAATACACGTAGAAAGTTGTAAACCTATGTAAACATCTCGTTTTGCGTGTAAAGGTTCCGCCCCCCTGCAGAGAACTCCACCTCCAAAAAAAACTAACCTAACCCAACCCAATTGTGTGGATGGTTCGCGCATTTCGGTGTCCCACTGCACAGATCGCGTATTTCAGTGTCCAACTGCACAGGCCGTGCATTTCGGTGTCCAACTGCACAGACCGTACCTTTTGGTGTCCAACTGCACAGGTCGCGCATTTTGGTGTCCAACTGCACAGGTTGCGCATTTTGGTGTCCAACTGCACAGGTTGCGCCTTTTGGTCTCCAACTGCACAGATCGTGCATTTTGGTGTCCAACTGCACAGGCCGCATATTTTACGGTGTCCAGATGAGCCGTGTCCAAACAAACTGTGTCAAAATAAACTGTGTCCAAACGAATTGTGTCCAATTGATTATGCCCAAATAAACTGTGTCCAAATGAACCGTATTCAAATAAACGGTGTCCAATTGATCGTCTCCAAATGACCGGGTCCAAATAAATGGTGTCCAAATGTACCGTGTCCATATATTACAGACACAATATGATTAAGATTAAGTAATTTAATAAGATTATTTAAGAATGTTAAATCAGGCAAAAAACGCAATCGTCTTAAATTAAAAAAAAAAACGTATTATTACTCAGACAGCACAGGATATCCTGTGGATGTCCGTTTTATGTCCATTTCTTGTCGGAATATCCATAGACCTTATAAAGATATCCATAGGATATACATTTGTGGACACTCTAGGAATATCCCAAAATGGACAAGTTTGTATATCCATATGCTATCCTTCTATGCCAACGCCATCTGCATGTAATTCCAATCCTGATCTCTTTCTGTTTCCTTTTGTGGCCGGGCAGGCCGGGATCTCACGTCAATCACGTCGAAAATTATACGTTATTTCCCACACAGCAAGCTATATCTGAGATATAGCCAGATATCTTTATGCTTACAATTTCAAGTGAAATCTGAGATTTTATTTTCATATATTTATAGAATATCTGCAGGACATCATTACTCGATATCACATTATATCTTTGAAAAAGACATCTCTGCAACATTTGCATTCAAATATATGGCCGATTCATAGTTAGCTCGGTAATTATGCATAAAAAGACCCGCCAATGACCTTGGCCTTGACATATGTTATCAAGGTCACCCTCCTGGTGGGGGGGGGGCTTATGGTAGATATCTCAAGTTCCCGGAGCCTTCCCACACAGTGCCGAGAAGAACCCCCGGGGGGTACAGTATAGCGGGTTACAGTCCCACATAACTGCCCTCTTCGACCCGGAGGAGGGGGTATCTGCGTGGATTTCTCCCCTGTCAACAAAAAAAGGTCACCCTCCCAAGTGACTTTCAAAAGTTTGTAGCCGGCGGTCGTTATTCGTTAAAAAGTTATTAACAAAAAAAGTTTGGAAAATATAGCAGCTATTTTGAGAAGGCATAAACGACTAATATTACAATACGTTTTTTTTTTTAAGCAAAGAATACTTTATTTCGCGATTATTTCGCGAAAAAGTCGCTGCTTTACCAAAACACAACATTTAAAGCAATAAATTGTTGATAAATTGTATATTGAATATATGTGAGTATTGGAAAGCATTAATAACTAATATATATGTCGAAATAGTTCACGCATATACTTTCCACGCAAGACGAGTTGTCACATGGGTCCGTGGCGCGCTTTACAAGCTCGTTTAAGTAGAGGTGGTATTAAACAAGATAAGTTAGTTGATCATCTGTGTGAATATTTGTGGCGATATACAATAAACGAACTTGTAAAGCACGCCACGAACCCATGTGGCACCTCGTTTCGCGTGGAAAGTGTATGCGTGAACTATTTCAAAATATATATTAGTCATTTATGTCTTCCAATACTCATATATATTCAATATACAATTTTTCAACAATTTACTGCTTTAAATGTTGTGTTTTGATAAAGCAGCGACTTTTTCGCGAAATAAAATATTCTCTATTTTAACAAAAAGACTTCAATTTATCAACAATTTACTGCTTTAAATGTTGTGTTTTGGTAAAGCAGTGACTTTTTCGCAAAATAAAGTATTCTCTGCTTTAAAAAAAATTAATCGTTTATGCCTTCCAATACTGAAAATAGCTGCTATATTTTCCAAACTTTTTTTGTTAATAACTTTTTAACGAATAACGGCCGCCGGCTAAAAACTTCTGAAGGCCACTCATGAGGATGACCTTGACAACATATGTCAAGGTCCAGGTCATTGGCGGGTGGGGTCTTTTTATGTATAATTACCGTTAGCTCTTATATTTTATAAAGATCAACCCAAGTTTATTCATAGCCAATAAAACAATCCGAGAGAACTTGGACGCCGTACCGATTCGTCCCGGTGAAAGCCACACGCCGCGAGAAAACTTAAAAAATTTTTATTTGGGCGGCGCCGGAGATAACAACCGCGGCGCGAAAGTAACTCGCCGCAAGGGGACTAGGAGATTTTCGCTCGGGCGAGCGCTAATAACATGCGCTGCCGCGACGCGGCTACATGCGCCAGTAACTTTTTGTAAGCAAAAATTCTTACGCACTAGGATAAAAGACGAGCTTGTGAGATACTTGGCTCTAATATTTTTCATGATACCTCCGAGATATCATATAGTACAGAGATGGCAAAATGCAAAATATTGGAATAGTATCGAAGCATAATTTTGAATTTGTTGCAAATTCTTATGAAAAGAACTTCTTTTATATTTGAAAAAGGACTCAGAATTGGTGACATAAAAATGAATTTCTTATGAACTCTTAAGAATTATTTTAGAACAGAAAATAAATACGGAAAAGAATTAATTTCATAAATCGAAAATTTAAAAAGAATTCTTTTTTCTTCTTGCTATTTAGGTTGTATATAACATAACTGCTTTTAAATGAGGCATAGATATCCGACATATATGTTGTGACGACAACGACGATGTCTTCACGGTCTCGCCGGCCGTGAAGGAGCGCGCCGTCGCTTCTATTCACAAACGATCTTAAAAAAAATTAATCACAAGACTCAGAAACCCAGATGATAGCTCGACTAAATAATTCCTCGAATTATTGGGCGCCAGGTGCGATTCCTCGCACCACGATCCACAAGATCGCAATTCTCTCAGGTGTGAGTTTCTTCGGGTAATCGCGGTCGGAGGAGGAGAGGGAACGTAGCGCAGTTAACACACGCAAATAACAATAATACAAATATAATGTATTTGACAGAAAAGGTTACGTCAGGATAAATCAGCAAGTTGTTTCAGACGAAATCGGTGAATTACAATCTTAGAGAGAAGATTACTTCAGAATAAATCGGCAGGTTTCTTTAAAATGAATCGGTGAATTACAATTTTTCTCTTGAATGTTTTGCTGCGAAACGCGAAAAACTACGAGATACAATAACGCGGAAATTAGCCTAAGGACGCAACTTATAGGACGCAGTTACACGACCGCAATACACAATACGCGATTACACGAACACGATACGCGAGACACAGTTACCCGAACGTAATACACCATACGCGATTACACGAACGCAAGACACAATACCTACGCGCGACGATTTTCCAACGGCCGAATAACCATCCGCGACGTCTCGCGAATGGTCCCAAAATAGCTAGACGCGGGCCTCCCGCGAAAAGCCCCAAAGGTCCAAGACAGGTGCCTCACGCCCCGGGACGTGATTGCGCGTAAATTACTCCCCCGTTCTGCGACAATACGGTCCACCTCGGCGCGAAGGACATCTCGCTACATTACCCATCACGCGGTTACACAAAACGCTATTACACGAAACGCTAAGACACGACGAAAACTACAACGAATCACACGGTGACTGTCGGCCGCGTGCGAATTTTTCGGGCAGGGCGATCCCATATTACTTTGTTGGCCGAGCCCTCCGTCAGTATTCCATTTAATAATTACTTGCTCGGTAATACTCATCTGCACAAACGCGATGCTACAAAATACTTCGCGACATAGTACGCGATTCTATAAGCATGTTTCCCGCGACTCTACGCGACTCTCGGAAGGGCCCCGGCCGTCAGAACGATCTTACTTGCACCCAAACGTGGGTTACGAAGTGCTCGAGTAGTGGCCTTACAAATTCCGTAAGCTCGGCTGCCGGTCCTCTCGGGATGTTGTCTCTCGCCACGCCGACACGACAGTGACAATCCTCTAGCCCGGCGGAATCACGTCGGGCCCGCGCCTGCGCACGCCGTGCTTGCAAGCCCTCCCTGCCGATCAGCCCTATGCAAGCCGAGCGCCCCTCGTGGCTTCCTCGCTCGCCGGCGGCAGGTTTGAAAAGCCTATTCTCGAGTCCGGCTGACCGGGTCGCGACTCTGGTGCCAGTGTACGACGGCCAGGCTGGCCAGGCCATGGCTCCGTCGACCGGTAGGCAATGCTCCGTGGCATTTTGCCGTTATACGCTTCGCAATCCTCACTTGTTGCTCCTCCTCGCTCAAGCCGGCCGAGCCGGTGCTCTGCACCAGATTGACTCCAATCCCATGGCCGATGTTCAAGTTGGTGGACTGCAAATGACGTTCCCTCGTGGCGATCGACTGGTAATGAGCCGCTTGGTTGTAGGGGATCGGCGGCCCGAGGCCCTCCTGCGAGGATCCGCTCGCGGACACGTTGGGCTCGGGATTGTTGCTCAGGAGGGTGGTATTGTCCAGTTGGTTACCAGCGGTGCGCTTCAAACAGTTGCCCATGGTTCTCTCTCTCTCTCTAATTCTCTCTCTTTCTCTCTCCCTCACTTTCTCTGTCTCTCACTAGCTAGCGGCGAACTGTCAGCTTTGCAGGTCGCTCGCGCGTCGCATCCGCGCGTCTACCCCGATCCCGTTTTCCCGTTCCGCGCGAGCAATTACAGGATCCCGTGCGGACGCGGCAGCGACGACGGCAGCGCGACAGCGACCGTGCACCTTGTTGCCATTTCACCTGGACACTCTCCGCGGAGCTCGTCGACTAGCGAGAGCAGCACCGAGCGGACGCTCGGCCAACGCGATCGAGATAACAACGCGATCTCCCTCCTTCGCGATTCGGCAGGCTTTATCCCGGCGAACATCGGGGCTGATGCGCTCGCCCTGCGAGACGCTCCAAGCAACATCGGCATATGGGCCCCATCGTGACCCGCCCGCCGGCCAACTCCTACGTAGAACGCCTCCCGTAAACTCCCCTGGCGCGACTCAAGTCGTTACAATTTTCTCCTGGCCATCTACTCGACACCTGAAATTCTCGGAAATAATATAATGTACCAAATTCTAACGCTGTCGCCCCGCCCCGCTCCGGCGGAGACGACATCCCGGACGTTCCCCCCGGTCGAACTATCGTCTGGACAGGGGACGTGACCATGTCACGTCACAATGTAGAATCAGATATCATATCTGAGATAAAATTATCATAGTTTTTTATAATCCTGGAGATGTTTCTGAGATATTCTCATGATATCTTGCGCAATCAGATATTCCGTTATTCAGATATCTTCTCGATATCTTAGTGATATATTTTGCTGTGTGGGTTAAATCAAAGGTAATCCTTTTTTTTTACATTTAAAAATTGTATTGTGTGCCATTGGCTTTTGTTTCGTGTCCGGCCAAGGAAACCTTGGGACACGAAGGGTTTGCCGGAGTTCGCCCTGACAAGGACGCGAAGCGTGTTCCTGAGATCGGTGAGGAGTATCAGCAAATAATTGCAGCCGTTTCGTTTTGTGTAATCTTTAATTACAACTACAATACACACAGTCTTAAAAAAAATGCAGTTTGAGATGCGTGGTCTCCACAAGCGGAGCACGTACGAGAGTTTATGCGCCTCGCGGCGGGAAGGTTCAGAGAGCGACGAGCCGGATTCGGAGACGAGCGCTTGGAGAGGCCGTGAGGAAAATTGCGTTCTTGCTCACTGAGGTCGTCCACTTCCCCGTTGAAGACGGCTGGTGGAGCGTATGACCTTCGTTTCGCGCGGCGATCAATCGAGAGTATACTGGTCGCGGCGAACGGTCTATCGACTTTTCGGCTCAAGTCCTACTATGATTATACCGATTCGTGCGGAGACAGTCGTGTTCCGGGTTCCGGCTTGAGGATGGCTCGGCGGAGAGCCGGGTGTGTTACAGGGGGGACGAATCGTATCGATCCGTGATCGAGCCGCGTTGCACGAAACCGCGTAAACGCGTGCGCGTGACTCTCGTGAGTTTGCAAGAATTGAACGGGAGCGAAGGATTATTGGGCGACTTTCCGTGGCAGGGCCGTTGTCTGAGATCGAGGTCTCATGCTCTGCGGTCAGGGCCGTTGACAGGGATACAGCACCCAACAATTCCTCCCTCGCGAACAGAATTTCGGTTTCTATCCTCAACAGCTTTATATCATTATAATGATATATAAAAGTTAGATCCTTTAAACCTATTAAAATTTATATATATGCAGTTTCTACAATTAAGATCAAATATGATACAATTAATTACTATGTTTACACGAGCGTTACTTAATTCTGTAGTAACTTACGATAATTTCTTTGCGTAAACGGGGTTTTGTAGTAAACTTATAATTCACTCCGGGTAACTGAGTAAATTACTACAGAAGTAATGATATCACGTTACCTAACCTAAGCTAAACGTAGTAAATTTTACAGTTTAGTCAGAAATATTTTGTACCACCACATCTGCGTTGCTCTTTTGCTGAATAACATCAAATATGTAATTAAAACCCATAAGTAGTCTAAATTGTCTAAAAATGGATTTATATTTGTAAATTTTTGTGTGTATTGTCGGTGCTTTATACAGGGTATCTTTAAAGTCTGATCCAACGCCCTGGATCTCGGAAACGGCTTTAGATATGGAAAAATATTTCAGATAAAAGTTGTAGAATATAAAAGGAGGCAGATGATGAAAATATGGACTTGACCTTGAATGACCTTTTTAAGGTCAAGTTTATGTGATCAAATATTTTTTAAATGGAACCCCATTTTTTATTACATATTCTTGTAGCCCTTGTCGAGATATTTTCAAAACACCATAATAAAGCTCTCTTTCATTAAGGACTTCCCGAGATATCTCGTACCTGGCCTTGAAAAAATCGCTTAAAGTCAATTCCATATTTTTATCATCTGTCCCCATTAATATCCTGCAACTTTTATCTAAAACATTTTTTCATATCTAAAGCCCCAGGTAGCACATACACGTTTCAAAAATGTTTTATAAGCGTTGTTATTACTCGGTACACGTAATCTGGTGCCCGGCGAGGGGGCAGGCGGCGAACTCTTCGCGCAACGGACGAACACCTCGTTGTACCGGCCACGCGCACTTCCGATCGTAACCTCGTGTCTCTCGGCGAGAGGCCCAGGGGCCGAGCTCGCGCGGTTCACAGCAGGGTGTCCGGAATGTCAGTCACTGAGGAGTCACTCGCGATTTGAAGCGTCTGAGGATCACCGTACTATCAAGCAGTATTTGCCTTTCGATTCGACAGTCACGAGAGACACACGTATTGCATCCGTCTTACACAGAGGACCCGAAAACGAATGATGGCGACAACGAGAGCGTCGATGTGAGCATGCGATCTTCCGCGACAGTCGATATATCGATCCGTCAACTCGGGTCCGTCGCTGATTGGTCGGCTCGGAAATGGCCGCTCGAGATAGGAATGATAATATAATTTCCAAACATTCCGCCCGCCTTCTACAACAGGGTTGGAGAATGACGGCTTGATGCAGCTCCGGTGAGGCCGAGTCAGGTAGGAGGTTGATCCGATGAGACCGGGAGGATCGCCAGCTTGGTGATGGGCCGTCGGAATTCGGTGGTGGCCGTCTTGAGCGTGACTACCCGACAGAGGCCGTCCGCACCCGGGTGGAGTGCGATGACTCGAGCGAGGGGCCACTTGGAGGGGGGCAGTCGCTCGTCAGTGAGCAGGACTAGCGAGCCGACTCGAATCTGCGTGGATGGGTGACGCCATTTGGAGATGGAGAGTTAGTGTTGTAGACACTCTCTTGACCATCGGGCCCAGAAATGTTGCACCTGCTGCTGGATGAGTTGCCACCGAGATAGTCTGGAGGTTGGCACCGCAGAGAGAGAAGGCTCCGGGATAGTGGTAGGAGCTTCGCCGAGGAGAAAGTGCCCAGGTGTGAGTGCCGAGATATTGTCCGGATCGTCCGAGAGGGGGCACAGGGGCCTAGAGTTGAGTACTGCCTCTATCTGGACCAGAAGAGTTGAGAATTTCTCATAGGTCAGGAGTGTGTCGCCGATCGTCCACTGTAGGTGGTACTTGATTGACTTTACCGCTAATTCCCACTTCCCCCCGAAATGAGGGGCCGCCGGTGGATTGAATACCCAGTGAGTGCCGTCGTTGATCAATAGTTGAAAGAGCTCTTGAGACTCCCTTGATCCCGCATCAAAGAGCCGTTTGAGGGCGGCGTCCGCACCAAGGAAGTTAGTGCCACAGTCACTGAATAGTGTGTGACAGATGCCGCGACGTCCAGTGAACCGTCGATAGGCGGCGAGAAAGGCCTCGGTGGTGTATTCTGTGACGAGCTCCAAATGGACCGCCAAGGTGGTGAAGCAGATAAAAACGGCTATTCAAGCCTTGTGGCACTTGGCGCCACACCCTCGCCATGATTTCAGTGTGATAGGGCCGGCGTAATCGACTCCCGTGGTGAGGAATGGGCGAGAAGGTGTGACCCGGGAGGGCGGCAGTTGTCCCATGAGCTGTTGGGCCCGAACCCCGCGGTACCGGGTACAACTTACACAGCGGAGGATGTGAGATCTCACGGGGGCCCGACCGCCGATGATCCAGTAGGCTCTGCGTAAATAGGTCAACGTCAGCTGGGTCCCGCCGTGAAGTGTTCGCCGGTGAGCGTCCGCGATAAGGAGCTGGGACAATCGGTCGTCTTTCGGTAGGATGGCAAGGTGAATACTCCGGATCGAGCAACGAGTTTTTGAGGCAATCTCCAACTCTGAGGATGCCGGTACGATCGATAAACGCGGTGAGCTTGGACAGAGTCTTGGGCAAGAGATTTCCGCTCGAGAACGGATTACACTACTGATGTGCACCAGGAAGTTCTTCAAAACAGAACAAACATAAATGTACTTTCAATGACCACGTTCAGCAGAACATTTATTGCAAACATATATTTTTGCAATTGTTTGAACTTTTCTATGCTCAGATTTGTCCAATGACAAATAGATTTACGACCGGTAGGAGACAAAATTAATTTAAGTAAATAAGTGGATATATAATATGTGCATGGATAAAATGATTTATTTTGTGCAATTATTAATGCAATATAAATTTAAATGTTTCAAAAAAAGGTTATTAAAACTATTACATATAGATATAGCAAATTATAATTTTTGTTGGGGATTCCCCCAATTTAGTAATGTAAAAATTATATATATATGTACTGCGATATACATTTCGTTTGCTTCTCACGCAAAATGCTCGATAAGTTCGGAACCGCCGGAAAAAGCCAAGCCGCGCCGAAGGCGAGCGCGCGTCAGCATCCCCACGCGGCTCGCCCGACCGCCGGCCTCCCTTCCAACGAACCCGCCGCGCCGCGGTATATAAGCCGGCGCTCCGACAGGAGCCGACACTTCGTCTTATCTCCGGCTCTCTGCTGCCTTCGACGAAGCCTACCCTATCCAACTTCCTAGGGCGACACATAAACGAGGTCCGGTGCTCCGAGTCTCGACTGAGTGCTCTCAGGTCCCCGAACTCCAGCCTACCAAACCGACGATCACGATTCCGCGGGGTCGAGCACGCTCGGTCTCGTTGCGAGCCCTCTCGCTGTCGTGACCCCGGTGCTTCACTTCCTGCCGTATCCACCTACCGCGTCTCCGTAGGCATCGGACGTTAGACCGCGTTTCGCAACTCCGTCACACCGCGACAATTGCATTCGCGATACCGTCTATCGTTTCTACCGCGTTTCAGTGCGCATTTATGTAAATCGTACTTCAAAACTACGCATGCTACAAGTCACAGCGCGCCGAGTGCATTCGCACTAATTTTTCTGTACATCTCGCGTTTCGTCAGTTTCGTTTTGTTATATTGAATAAAGTTTATATGCATTATAAATCAATTGCTGTCTTTTGGGCCTTCCACTCAACTTCCTAACAAGCGATCGAGTCCGCGTTCAACTGAAACCCCGGTCGTCTCATAGTTAAAGGGCTGAACGAAGCCACTCGCAATTATCTCGCGTTCTCGCGAAACGGATTCGGCGATTCGTTCGGCGCGTTTATTGCGCGCCCGAACAATTTTGAAAAAAAAATTTAAGAAATATTTTTGTTAACTATTGTAGAAACGTAAAAAATACGTTTCTTTAAATTATGGTTTCAAAAACATTTTTGTTCAAACGTTTCTTAATGGTTCTTTACGGTTATGAAACTACGTATACGTTCAAAAAACGTACGTGAAACTAATATGTGCTACCTGGGAGCTGATTCTGAGATCCAGGGGGCTGGGTCAGACTTTAGAGATACCCTGTATAATAACTATAACTATAGTTATATTTGAAATATATAATTATGTCTATATTATGTTTTTTTTTTCTATTTAGAAAGTGCTCTACTGTATAAATCAGCGGAAAATTAAAAAGAAATTGAGCAAGCCATTAAAACTTGGCTGAGACGTGCAAAAGAAAAAGTAGGCAAAGAATATTCTTCATAGTAAACATTTGCATTTGCACATTCAATTTGTGAATTTATTTCATTTTTGCTCATTTTGAATTATTTTTGTTTTTAAACAATGCAAAAGTGTGAATTTGGAGTAAAGTTTCTAGAAAATCTGGGAATTTTTTTACAAAATTTGAGTAAATACCCTTATTGAAATTTCCACATTAGTTTTTATAAATAAATATTTTGAACAAATTGCTGTTTTCTTTAATTAATTTGCAATACACGTGTGCAATAAGTTTAAAATAATGTGTGTATGTGTGTGTGGATACATACATATATCTAATATATATTCATATATAATTCAATATTCCGACTGATTCATCTACGCCCAGCCTAAACCTCTAAACCTAGAAACATGAAATTCGAGGAGTATATTAAAACCTTAAGGTATACTTAAAACCTATAAGGAAGCAATGTGCAGGTTTTTACTTGCACACTTAAAAATTATGAGAAAGGAGTGTGCAAATTTTTACTTGCACACTTAAAAACTATGAGGAAGCAATGTGCAAGTTTCTACTTGCACACTTTTTTATTGTGATAAGCTTTATTGCGACTAATATCTGTTATACTATTACAAAAATCAATTGAATAATTAATGTTTTTACTAAAATAATCCCTACTAATTGCAGATATTTCTTACTTCCATTTTGTTCAATCGGTTAGATAATTCTTCCACAGAAATAATGTGCAATTTTCTAATTTGCACACTTTTAAATTATTTTTTCTAATTCTGTATTGCGTTGTATTTTGGCACTTAAGTAAGGTAGTACCAGGGGGAGGAAACTCCCAATGAAAAAGTAAAGATAGTGTTTCAACGCCACCTGGGCTAATAGACCGGTTTTTTGACACTACCATGGTAAAAACTCGCGGATTGTCGGTAATGTGTTCTGAAGGTAAGTAGAATTATAAAGAATATAAATACATATATATATACATTGATATAAATATAAATATATGATTATAAATTATAAATAATTATATTATAAAATAAATTAAGACACATTTATATTTTGAAATATATGTATTTATTACGTTTATTAATATATAAAATAAAACAGTATATTACTTATAAGCAAGTGTTTATTATACTTATACTATATGTGTACAGCATAATATAATTATAATAAACATAAGTATAATATGAGCTAGTATTATATAAGTATATATAAGTATATAAACAATCGAAATAATTTGCTTTTATGAATATAATTGTATTAGAAATGCAAAATATACTGAAAAAAATTATGCAAAAATTAGTGCACGTTTATACATGTTTTTTAAGTTTCGTGTGATAGTATTGTACAGCTTGCTGTTCTATAACATTCCGCGGTTTTCCGGTATATTTACCTCTAAGTATCTTATTAATATTTGAACACCATTGAGGAATATAAAAATATTTTATTATTACTTGTAAAAAAATTGTAGTAAAATCCTGTTTGTGCTCTGCACATTTAAAATATGAAAAATTAATATGTTCTTCAATAATCGTACTTAACTTTTTAGATATGTTAGTACGAAAACATACAGATGACATCTTATTCTCGCATGTAATAAAAGCAATATTTACAGCACGTTCAGTGTCTTTTAATAAGATAGCTTCTTTGCAAGAAGAACAACTTTTAAAAGGCTGCATAGATAATAATTTTTTAGTAATGATTTTGTAATTATCAGTATTTGCACTTTTATTTTGTACTGATATAGACGTATCATTAATTTCGGGTATTTCTTCTATATCTAAATTTGAAGTATGTCGTATTTCAATACTATTTTCAACAAAGTGTCGCAACGAAAATAAAGCTTCTCCATCGTTATCAATTTCACAATTTCCACCTACAGTACGTTTACCCGTTAGATTGTTTATTAATAATGTTTTAAAAGAGGATTCAAAATTTGCACACGTAGGATTAACATTACGCCTATTATGACTCCTTATTAGTCCAAAAAAATTTTCTAGTGGATCTTGATTTATATATCGTGTCTTCAAACATTTTATTCCTGCTTTATTTACAAGTGCCCATATTTTTTTAAAGCCTTTCACATTTGTTATCCAATTTTTTAAAGAAGGAGTAGAAATTGGTTTTTTTGTTGTTTTATGAACAAACCTCATGTCGTGTAAAAATTTTATGGCATCATTCCAAAAAGAATGGTGCTGGCTTCTTTTTGTTACAGCAACTCGCAAGGGTGTATCTGACTGAAGTTGAAGTCCATTTACGGAGTCAAACAACTTATTGAAAAAATCCAAAACTTTGGCTGTTACAAATCCTTCCTTTTGTGGAATTTTTAATAGTCCAATATCCGTATCGACAAAACCTTAATAAATAAAAATACTTTTCAATATTTTGTGTCTTGTTTGTGTATTTTTTTATCATACATTACTTTAAATATGTATTAAAAATAAATTACGTCTTTAATGAGAACAATAACATAAATTGAATAGGAATTTTCGAAAAGAGCACATCTCAAATTTTTATATTATATAGTTTTTTGCAAAAATGTAATTTAGATGCGTACTCTTGTTCTGAAAACGTTTTGTTATTATTAGATTGCTTTTTTTTTAATTAGCCTTTGTAAATTACCATTTTTCTTTCATGAGCTGTATGAGCAGAATTTAGTTTTTTTTACTTCCAGTAAAATGTAAATTTTTATTAGAGATGTGTCCTTTTCGAAATTTCAATTATATCTGTAAATATTACTTTAAATATTAATTGTTGTATTAAAAATTATTATAAAATTTTAAATAATTACCTTGTATTCGACAATTATATTCGATGAATGCTGATAAAGTCGCACTGAACACCTGCGTTGCTAGTTTTACTTTCATTTTTTTAATTTTGTTTTTTATTACATGCTCATCTGTCAATTTCTTTAACTGCCGATTTAGTGTGAAACTATGAGTGTCAATTTGATAAGCAGTTTCTATGACATCCCAAGAAGCAAGCTCACTGGTAGTTGACGATTTTACATTTATTTTAATATCTTTTACGAGAAAATTGTTTCGTATTCCTTTTATTAAATGTGGAGGATCATACAAAACAATTATCTTCTGATTATATACGGTAATTGTTTCATTTAAAAATAATATGTTTTTATTAATATTTTTATTAATAATTTTGTAAATATATGTCGTACATGATATATATTACAATATACGATGTAATAAAAGTCCGATACTGCATTATATCCAACTATCTTAGACGAGATATATCTCATTCTCTAAAGTAAATATATAGAATAGATATAAAATGCACGTATCTTATTACAATATGCCTTACTTTATACAAGTGAACCGAGTCTGGATACAGTGGAATATCTCGTAAACCAATTTGGAATTTTGGAAAAAAGTTTCAGACAAAAGTTGTAAGGTTTAGAAAGACGCACTTAACGATAATATTCATTTGACTATGTCAAACTTTTTTTTCCACAATTGCATGGTTTACGTTTACGAGATATTCAACTGTATTCAGACTTTTAGTTCACCCTCTATACTTCTTGTAATATAGTGACATTTACTTACCAAATTCTTCGCCATTCTTTAAACATATTCCTCTCGTATAATTTAATAATTCGTTCAGTGCAGATACATTTGACGAACCTTGGTCGCATACTGTAGCAACAATTGTGAACCCAGCTTCTGCAACTTTTTTAACAATTTCTTTAATGCAATGTATTAATTGCGCACTTTTAGTCTGACTCTTGCAAAAATTGTATGCCAAAGGTATCTTCCAAGCAGTTTTTATACCTCTAAGCATGAATACAAGTGCATGATCAGCAAATCGTTGAGTCCGTTTGTGACCCCAATCTTCAAAGCCTACTATTTTATCGTTTACTTTATCATATTGTAACTGAGGCTGCAAGGATACTTCATCCCACATTAGTATACACATTTTATTCTTCACATCTTTCAACAAAGATTGTTGATGAAACAAATGTTGAAATATAACATTATTTATGCCTGCATGTAATGGAACTTTTTGTAACAAAAATTATAAAGTTTTGCCACTTGGTAGCATAAATAGTTCTTGCAGAAACGGATAAGCGCTATGACATTGTTTATACAATGATAATGCCAATATCTTTTCTTGCAAAGTAAATCTTCTACCCTATATATAATAAAGAAAATTATAAAACCACAGTTATAATATCAATAGTTTTTATAAAATAAATTCTTTATAATATATGTAAGATATGACATGTAATAGGTGTAGTAAGTTTGTAACCTGTAAACCCAAAGCTGTGACTTAATTTATAACAAAATATTTGTCTTAAATTGTTAATTTTAAACTTTAAAGATTATAGCTTTTAGATAAGGAATTATGATTTTAGATAGCGTAGAAAACGCTTTTTGCAGCTTTATATATAAATTATATTATAGCTTTAAAACATGCAGAACTAAAAATGAAAGTCTACTTACTACATCTATTGTATATCTAACCTTTGTTTGTAAAAAATAAAAAGTATAAATATAAATTAATTTTAATATTACATGTTTTCTTGTGGTTGCGAATCAACAAGACCTATATTTTTTAACAGTGTTGAAGCATATTCGCCGCATACACTTTTTAATGTTAATATCATATTTTTATAAAATGTAGGAAAATGTACCTTTGCTTTCTTTTTTATATTTTTTAACTGCATGTCAATAAAAATCTTTTGCGAATTGGTTAAAGCTTTATACTTCTTAAAAAAAGTACGGTTTGAAAATTTTGTGGCATATTTCAGTCGTTGCTTATAACTCTTCAGATTACTCTGCAAGGCAATATTATGTTTTCAAAGTTTTAAAGTTCTATCATATAATTGTCTAGCTTTTGGAGTCAACAAATTCTTCCTGGTAACACTTCCAAGTATACTTCTTTGAGTATGTGTGGAAAGACGAGAACTCTTTGGAGTGTTTTCTATCTGTGTCTCAATGTGCTGTTCTTCTTCTGCAATTATATCAACATTCTCTTCATTTAATTGCATGTTATTCTCTGATGGAATATCGACATCAAGTGTACTTCTTTGACTATGTGAGGAAAGACGAGAACTCTTTGGAGTGTTTTCTATCTGTATCTCAATGTGTTGTTCTTCTTCTGCAATTATATTAACATTCTCTTCGTTTAATTGCATGTTATTCTCTGATG
>NW_020212842.1:0-3865 GCF_003070985.1 Temnothorax curvispinosus
TCGGATGGCCACATTTATTATCTACCGCACCACGGTGTGTATAAACTTGATAGCACTACCACTAAGTTGCGGGTAGTGTTCAACGCGTCCTCGCGAGGCCCGGACGGTCTGTCGATCAACGACACCCTGCTCAGCGGTCCGAAGCTGCAGCAGGACCTGCTCGCCATCCTGCTTCGGTTCCGCGCCGGAGCAATCGCTCTAACCGCGGAAGTGAAGCAGATGTTTCGCCAGATTTGGATAAGCCCGGAGCAATGCAACTACCAACGTATCATCTGGCGCTTCTCGGAGTCGGACCCCATCCTCGACTATCTCCTCAAAACCGTTACATTCGGCTTTAGCGCCTCCCCGTTCTTGGCGATCTATTGTTTGCTCCAGTTAGCTCATCAATACCGCGAGAAATATCCTCTAGCGTTCACAGCCCTACTCGAGGCGCTGTATGTGGATGACGTCGTGACAAGCGTTCGGACGGTGGAACAGGCTCGCGCACTCCGCGACCAATTGCTATCGCTTCTCCGAAGCGCCGGCTTCGAGCTTCGAAAGTGGTCGAGCAGCCATCCTGCCGCGCTGGAGGGCCTCGACCCGTAGTTATGTAGCCAATCGATGTTAGATTTCGAGTCAAGCGTAGATCAATCTCAGAAGATATTGGGCCTTCGGTGGCACTCACAATCTGACAGTTTCGGGTTTCAAGTCAACGCGTTGGATCGTGAGTGCACCAAACGCACTATACTGTCGGAAGTAGCGCGCATATTCGACCCCCTGGGTTTTCTGGCCCCACTCACCTTTACCGCGAAGTGCTTAATTCAGCGTCTGTGGACCCTCAAATTAGATTGGGATGATGAGCCTCCGATGGACATTCGTCGCAGTTGGAGTCGTTTCCAGACGGAGCTCGGCGTGTTATCTTCCCTTCGCGTTCCTCGCGCGTTTAACTCGTGCCATGTAGATCGCTGCGAACTCCACGGGTTCTGCGATGCCAGCGAGCTGGGGTACGGAGCCGTGATTTATCCGCGAATCGTTACGCGCGACGGCGTCGGGGTCCGATTACTATGCGCCAAGTCTAAGGTCGCCCCGCTTCGCCCCCTCACCATTCCCCGTCTGGAGCTCTGCGCGGCTCTGCTCTTGTCTAAATTAATCGCGTACGTCCGGCGCACCCTCCGCGGACACCTTGACATTGACGACGAGTATGCTTGGACGGATTCCGAGGTCGCCCGGGCCTGGATCCGCTCAGCACCACAACGGTGGAAGACCTTCGTTAGAAATCGCGTTGCCCTCATTCAGGACAACGTGCCGGTATCAGCTTGGGGTCACGTCGACACGGAGTCCAATCCGGCGGATCACTGCTCCCGCGGGCTTTATCCTCGCGATCTGGTGGCCAGTTCGATGTGGTGGGCGGGCCCAGAGTGGCTTGTTCGCTTCGAACCCCGAGTTGAGCCTTCCCACGGTTCGGAAACCCTTCCGATCGAGGAGGAGAAAATCGTATCGCTCGTGGCGCTCAATCCGCCTGACGCGGTACATTCATTGCTCGAAAGATTCTCTTCAATCGAGAAAATTGGCCGAATTATAGCATACATTCTCAGGTTTGTACATCACTTCCGTGCAAAATCTGCTCCTACGACTTTGGCCATAGATCAGCTCGAACTGCATTCCGCGTTACTACTCGTTGTGAAGAGTGTACAGGCGGATGCTTTCCGCGATGAGATCGATTGTCTTCAAAGCGGGGGAAGGCTCCCCAAGCCCTTTCGCAAACTCGCTTCCTTCCTTGATCCGGTGGGTATTCTCAGGGTGGGCGGCAGGCTTGCAAAATCCGGATTGACATTCGAGAACAAGCACCCTGCCTTACTGCCCTGTAAACATAGGCTCACGGATCTCGTTATCGAGCACGTGCACCGCACGAACATGCACCCTGGTCGGCGCACGCTGCAATACCTGCTCACGCAACATTATTGGGTCCTTGGGGTGCATCGCGCTATACAACGCGTACTCTCGAGATGTCATCAATGTTTCGATGATGCTCGGGGGGCGGTAGAGCCGTACCCGGATTTGCGATAAAGCGAAGCTCGAAGGACCAGGGGGTGTAAGTCTCCCCCAAAGCGAGTTATCTTAAGCAAATGCGACTCACCGTTCGTTGTGCCGTCGACTCCTGGATGCTTCGGCTCGGCAGCAAGCAAGCAGTAGGAAGCAGTTAAAGGCAGCACACAATCAGGCCGAGAAAGTAGGCGATCGCACTATCCGGGAGCGAGCGGATGATCTCGCGACTCCGGATATTAGCGCAAGTCTCCCTGCTCCGATAATCTCTCTGTGCTCCGTTAATCTCTCTGTGCTCCGAGACGTCGTAACGATGAGTGCCGAGAGCTCGCGGCGCTGGAACAATGTCGCGAGCGAGTACTTGTTCTTCAGGCGGGTGCCCTCGTGGGGTGAGCGAGGGCAGCACCGATTGGTGAGTCGCGCAATTATCGATTCCGCGTTGATCGCGATCCGCCGACGTTTCGCGCGAGTCACCGAAATACTTAAGACTAGGTACGCAAGAATACTATGTACAACGAGTAACGAGACTAAACAATTAAGTATGATACATGCATCTATCTACAGTTTGGTGAGCGCCAAACATACCGCCCACCAAAATACAACGAGTTGTATTTTACTGTCAATTTGAATCGGTCGCCTGTGGAGCAGGGCCCACCGGCAGGGGGCGCAGCTTCACTAGGGGACGCGTGATCGTGCCGTCCGCCACCCGCACCGTGGCGACACGCGGGACGCCGTCGCTGCCCGGATGCAGCGCCTCCACTCGTCCTCGCCTCCAACGCAGAGGAGGCATGTTGGCGTCCTTGAGGAGGACTAACGCACCGACACCGAGCGGGTTGACTGAGGTCCACCATTTGGGACGCTGTTGCAGCGTATGGAGATACTCCTGATGCCAGCGCTTCCAGAAGTCCTGGTGTATTCGTTGGACGAATTGCCACCGACTCAGCCGATTCATCGGTAACGGGGTCACGTCTTGAGTGGGAACGGAGACGAGCGGTTCCATCGTGAGGAAGTGACCCGGCGATAGGACTTCGAGGTCGGCAGGGTCGGTGCTCATCGGGCAGAGGGGTCTGGAATTCAAGACGGCCTCGACCTGCGCGAGGACCGTCGTGAATTCCTCTATTGAGAGGACTTGATCACCCACGGTCCGCCGCAGGTGGGTTTTAAAGGTCTTGACCCCCGCCTCCCAGAGGCCCCCGAAGTGGGGCGCGAAGGGAGGATTAAAGGACCACTTGATCTTCTCTCGCTCCGCTGCGAGGCTCATGCGGCTTTCTAGTTCCCTTGCGGCCCCTACAAAATTCGTTCCGCAGTCGCTGTAGAGAAGCGAGCAGCGTCCGCGTCGGGCCACAAAGCGTTGCAGCGCAGCGAGGAAGGAGTCGGTGGACAACGAGAAGGCGGCTTCCAGGTGCACCGCCTTAACCGAAAAGCATACGAAAAGGCACGCGTACACTTTGACGGAGGAGACCCCCCGGGCTCGTCGCGTAACTATGTTGAACGGTCCCGCGAAATCAACGCCGCTGATCGAAAATGGCTTGGCCTGTCGGACCCTATCGGCCGGTAGTTCCGCCATAAGGGGCTGAGAGGTGTGTGGCTTTACGCGGAAACATTGATGACATCTCGAAAGTACGCGTTGTATAGCGCGATGCACCCCGAGGACCCAATAATGTTGCGTGAGCTGGTATTGCAGCGTGCGCCGACCAGGGTGCATGTTCGTGCGGTGCACGTGCTCGATAACGAGATCCGTGAGCCTATGTTTACAGTAAGGCAGGGTGCTTGTTCTCGAATGTCAATCCGGATTTTGCAAGCCTGCCGCCCACCCTGAGAATACCCACCGGATCAAGGAAGG
>NW_020212843.1:0-2481 GCF_003070985.1 Temnothorax curvispinosus
TGGGTCGATATCCGAATTAATATTTAATTCCTCGCTAACTTTAACCGGGCTCTCGAGGTGTTCTATTTGCATTATCTGAGTCACGACGTCGTTCTGTGAGACAGAGTTTCTTTTAATGTTTATGTTTTCGCTTAACTCGACTTTTATTAGCGGACTCCGGGAAAAATCGCGTCCAAGTAGCATTATACACGACATTGTTTCATTCGGAACTACGAGAAAACGCAATTTTATTTCTATCCCCTCGATTTCGACCGCTTTCGTGAAGGTGCCTAAAACGCGAATTCGAGATTGATTTACCCCGCAAAAATTATCGGCATTAGACGGCACCGGCTCGCGTAAAACCTCTGGCACACACTCGCATTTAATAAGACTCACCGGAGACCCCGGATCGACCACTGCATTTATCGAGTGATCGCGGTTATTACCGTCCCCGCCTAGAACAGAAAATTTAACTTGTACATAATACGGATCGCTGATCGGTATCGGCTCGATCAGATTCGTTTCTTTCGCCGGCGTGGCCTTTGGTTCTTCTTCAGTACAGTCCTTCATTACGTGACTAGTGGAACCGCACCGGTAACAAGCGCCTCTCGGTTTCTTCGGGTGTGGACACGCTGGTGCCAGATGCCCAGTCTCCTGGCAATTATAGCACTTGGTTATCCTTCGGCGCGACGATGCATCCTCACTCGATGATGCAGAGCCTCCTTTGGTCAACGCTGAGCTTCCTTTCGTCGGCTGCTTCTCTCCCTTCTTTTCATATTGCTTCTTACCCGGCTGATTTTTTGTCTCTGAATCAACGGGTTTCTTCGGACACAGTGTCACTTTCTTGAACGCTTCCAGTAAAGCAGCGACAGAGTCGAATCGCATGATGCGTGCTTGGTCTTGCAGATTTCGGTCTGGTATGCCGTCGATGATGTAGTCGATGAGTTCCTCGTCCTCGATCGGTACACGATTCGCTAATATCGTCTTCCCGTGGTAGTAGTCACTAAACGACTCGTTCGATTGCCATACTCTTCGCTCGAACTTCTTGCGTAATTCCATTTTTGATTGACGGAGGTCGAACATCCCTCTCATCATCGTCAGAAGACTCTCAATGCTCTGGGTGATATGATCGGGCTTGGAGTGGAACCATTCGAGTGCACGCCCCTTTAGCTTGGAACTCATCAAGACCCTCGTTGCGCTATCGTCCAAGGTGTACGTTGCTCGTAATAATTGTATTTGTCGTTCCCACTTCCAAAATGTGCCCTCGCTGCCGTCGAACTCGCTCAGCAAATCGCGAACGGCTCTCACGCTCTCGCTCATAGGTAATCCGCTATGTCTTCCTGCGCCGTTGTTTGTCTGAGATGATCCTCGACTCTCCGTGCGTTGATATCTCGCGATTTCCAACTCCCGTTCAAGAAGAGCCCGTTCTAGTTTCAGGAGTTCATTTTCCCGCCGTATCAAGTCGTTTTCAGTCAACGGAGCCCCCGTTGGCGAATCATGCGCACGGCTGCTTTGCGCGTCGTGTCCGTCCTCTCCGCCTACGGCTCCCTCCTGTGACCGATCGTCCTCTTCGCTCGTTTGGTCGTGATTCCCCGTCCGCGACTCGTTTACGTTCGGATTGAGCGCCGTCAACCGAGCCACCAATTCACTTTTATTGCCCGAGGTCGGCAAATTTTTCTCGCGAAGCATCTCTTTTAGCTCCGCGACGGTAAGGTCGGTTAGCTGTTTTGTTTCCATGGTGTCGCACCGTCACTCACACTCTCGCACACAGCAATGTAGCGCGATCGCTGTCTTTGTCTAATGGTCGCACCGTCACACGCACCCCCGCACACAGCAACGTAGCGTGATCGCTGTCCTTGTCTAATGCGCGCACGATTATCCTTTCGCGCTCCCTCAATATTGCACTCGGCGATCTATGGCGTCGAATATTGGCACACAGCTTCAATCGTCCTTCTTACTGTACGAGTATATGGCACTCAGCGATCTATGGCGTCGAATATTGGCACACAGCTTCGATCGTCCTTCTTACTGTACGGGTATATGGCACTCAGCGATCTATGGCGTCGAATATCAGCACGCAGCTTCGACCGCCCTTTTTACTGTACGAGTATATGGCACTCAGCGATCTATGGCGTCGAATATCGGCACGCAGCTTCGACCGCCCTTCTACGATACACAGTTTACAACCGAACAACGTGTCCGTATCTCTCACGCGGCAACCGGCATACACCTTCGGTCGCCCGCTACTCAATACGCACCAACGCACTTCTCGTCTCCTACGTTATTTTCGACGCGACGACGACCGTCTTCCGCGCTCACTCCCGCACGTGGGACAATCTCTCGCGTTTAATCCCACTTCTGAGCTGTAGGGATAGGAGAATATGGTACTCTATACAGTTGTACTAAATCGTTCGTATTTATTTGAGGTGTTGTCGGGAGGGCTCGTGGCAACAGACTGCCGTCTCCTCGCTCGTGTCGCGTCTCGTTCGCTCGAGTCGTTTT
>NW_020212844.1:0-3067 GCF_003070985.1 Temnothorax curvispinosus
GTTTTTCATTTAGGATCTGAAATAATTCAACCTGGACATATGCCAAGAGCACCATTAGTCCTGAGTCCCATTTTGACAGCAGAATGCAAAACCGGAATGCAAGAAAGTGAATCAATGTACACACCACAAGATAATCAACAGAAGAAGGTTGCTCGACTAATTTATATATTCATGAAATTTTGCTAACAGATAGCAAGAATTTTAATCAAAATTTTTTTTATATTATATTTTATCATATCAGCATGAACAAACATATGGCTGTATAATTATGCTGACTTTTCCTCATGACGATTTGACAACTGCTGAGTGCATCACAAAGATATTCAGGTCTAAACAATTACGAATAGGCGTGCTTATGTTGCAAGAACAAGAGAAACATGTCTATAGTAGAGCTGAAGAATTCATAGACGATTGTTTCAATCAGGTAAATTAATTTCTCCTTCTTCTTTGATGTCTCGAGTTGAGACATAGTCTTCTAGAGAAAAGCAGTCCTATATGGACCTCGGTTTTCTCTTAATTTTGTTAAAATTGCAATTTGTATATGAAAAAGGATTGTAAGCACTTTGCCCAATCTCCAATCTGAAGAACCGAACTTTAAACATTGAAATTGAGTTTTTGAATTCTGCTAATTTTATCAATTTTTTTTACATTAAGTACTATAATTTAATCTACTTTCAGGTAGATTATGTTATACAAATACTAACAAGAGGATACATTAAAAGGATCAACAACCCTGTGAAAATGCACGAACAGATGCATAACAAATTGGATACAAAATATTTGAAGTACATATATTCCTTGTTGAGATACGAATACGTAAGAAATCAATGCTGCAACAATCGTGTGAGGTACATATAAATTGATGAGTCTCTGATAGCAAATTAGTAAATAACAAATATACGATAAATCTTTGATAAGCGTTTATGATATATCGTTTATATTTGTTTACAATTAATGTGAAAGCACACAGAATATGTATGACAAATGCCTTTGTTAATTTGTTTTTGTCTCTGTTATCAGATGTATTGTGCCTTAAAGGTGTTTATACGATTGTGCAAGCAAGTCTGCATCCCACGTTGCAAGCGTGGTTTCGTGAAAGTGATATTGACGATTTCGGAACAATATTCTGTTCTATAAATTTGATATGAAAACCGTGAGTGTTTGGATGAAAATAAAAATTTCAGCTACTTTTAATGGCTCATATCTTTTTAAAAAACCTTCTATAATCTCTATAATACCTGATATCTCTAAAATCTATAATATTGATCATTTTTTTTATAGGTATAATATTGTGTTTTAATTGTAAGTAAAATTTGGAGTAAAAACTTTATAGGCTTATAAAGTACAAGAATTTCATGAACGGCTATTATAAATTCAAATTTTTGCAAGATCTTTTTGCAGCCCATTCCTCTCATGTTAATAAAATAAACGAACATGTTGCTCATGCTTTAACTTATTTTCCAAATAATTCGTATTGCAATTATTTAAATACATATCTTTCCTGGACAAAAACCCAAGTACTCACTTCTTTATTAAGTAGTCTCCATTAGATCCTGTTACCTCTTTGTAATCCTCCGGTTTTATTTTAGCCATATTATTACGATGAATCCTCACAGCTGCGCTACTTTCCTCCACGGGCATTATTTCACCATCAACAGTGGCAAATTCATACTTGGTGGAATTGAACAAAAATGCGTCTGAACTCAGCAAATCATGTTTGGAGGCAAGATCGAACACCACGTTTCCAGATCCTCCATGGATCCATTGAGCGCCGAGATCCACCACATTATCACCTGGAAATATTGAAGTACTCAGATTACAAATTTTCTTTAATATCAAAGGTTAAAAAATTGCAAAACTATATTGATATCAAAGACAACATGCAGAGCTAAACTGATTCAAAGTCAATTAGGAAGATTATTATTTACCAAAGTTTTTGGTATTTATTCTGCCACCAATTCTATCGTTGGCCTCTAGTATCACAAAGTCGCTCACTCCTCTTTTCAACAGCCTGGAGGCAGCCGCAATGCCAGATGCCCCAGCTCCAACAATCACAATTTTTGTCTCCTTCGGCATATCGCAAGCCCCTGACGATTGCGCTGAACCCAACAGATTTACTGCACTGTTGAAGAAATGTCTCTGTATTGTATTGTCAGGAACAAACGTGAATAATGATCTTAAATAAACTTGAATTAGCTCAAGCAGATAACGCATCAGATTAGTCAAATCACTGGTTAAGAAAGATCAGTGTTATCTCAACCAGGAACAAAGCACATTGGCAATTTGCAATCTTCTCAAATAGCTCCTATAAAATAAGACACACGAAATTTTATCTTTACAGATTATTGTAAGAAAGTTAAAAAGGAGAAAAAGAAAAATTATTTTGTTCCTTCTCATGTGTTTGTTTATATTTTTCTAATTTAACTCCGGCGTTTGGGCTTCGCGTAATCTTATTATCTATCACTTCGCACACACCTGATTAATTTTAAAAAAGTTAGAGCATATACGGACAACAAGAGCATACATACATACACACATACATACATACATACACACGTACATTTTGTACAAAAGTGATTTTTCAACGTTTTAGAACATTCTAAACACTTTGCCAAAAATACTTTAAAAAAAATTTTTTTCACGAAAACAAAGCTTTCTCTATGAGGAAGCAATAATATAGTTCATAGTTCGCATAAACTTGCAACGTTATAATTACGTAAGCGCTAAATACTTCGGTGTTGAGAAGTCGAAAAGTCACACTTAAAAATTCTAATGCTAGTATGCACAGTTAAATATTAGGTAAGAGATAAAAAATAAAAATTAATTATGGATACATACATCAAAGTTGTGAAGAGAAGGCCTGTGATTTCCTTATGACAAATCATGTTGTAAGGCTGCAGTTAATACAAAACAGTCGGACAGATATCGGACTAATAAATACGGGAAAACGTGTTCGTATATATAAAACAGTGAGGAAAAGAGGGGAAGTGAAAGTAAATGGGGAATAAATGAAGCTAATAGGATGGAAACAAATTCAAGGTCGGAAGGTAATCCTCGGATAACAGTT
>NW_020212845.1:0-5804 GCF_003070985.1 Temnothorax curvispinosus
AACGTCGTCGCGTCGTGAGTGAGTGCGACAATGGACCAACGGAGGATGATCGAGGAGAGGAGGAGGGGGCCTGGGAGGCATCGGGCGACAGCGGAGCAACCGTGAGGTGAGTAGTTGTTATTCCTTTATTATTTTGCTATCCTGTCAGTCCTGTGGCGGATTCCGCCACTCGAACTCCTTTTGAGGTTCCACTCCGGCGCAATTTCGCAATTTCGGAGTTCGATCTCCGGCATATGCGAGAAGAGACATTACGTCGCGAACGTCGATCGCCTCTCTTTTATATTCGCACGGTCGCGATATTACTTGCACGATTTTTCGCGTATTAATTACGCGAGCGAGTTAACGCGCGGAAATATGCATTAGCATCTCAAAATCAGATATATCTGTTGAAATGACGTTTTAGAAATTTAACGAGCGCGATATAATAATTATTTACTTCAAGTACCTACCTATTTATGTTCTTGGACACTTGCACTGCTTTAATGTAAAAATATTTCTATGTTACAGATCATCGCAGGGCTACAAGTTACAACTCCGCTGTTGCGCATCGGCCGGTGAGTTATTTTTTTTATTTCAAACGATGTGAATATTTCATACGATGTGTATATTCAGATGAGGAAATGTGTATTTCTAGATATTATCTACTATATATAGTTCAATTTCAGAATTATAATTTTTCAGAAACTTTGTATATTTTCAAATATCAAAGAATCTTTTCCTTTATTTAGATTGCCATTTTTCTGTATATAAATACTTAACCGATGCATTTCCGAACCTTCTCTTCGCTGCCTGTCGTTACACCTACGCGTCGCGTTCCATATCCGTGCTCTTAAGACAAATGATGCATACATGCTGGTCATTTCGTCTATATCCGCATCACAATCGCTCCGATCTACAACCTGTACGGTGCTGAACGTGAACTGGGTGGTCGTTGAATTGCTCGTTTAGCGAATGCAGCGACAGACAACGAGAATTTCGCGCGCAAGCTGTGTCATATCTCTTATTATCGTCATTTGACTGTAGCGCGACCACACATTTTGCATTCAGCAATAGCAATATGTGTTATTGTAAAAGTTAAACGGCAGCGTTTTTATCACATATCGATTAAGCCCCTAATGTGACTGCAAAAATTATTTTCGTAGTTACTTTTAAAGTTTCTGCTTAAAACGTAACACAAAAATCAAGCGTTTAGTTTGATAAAATTATGTTGCTATCGTTCGCATTTGGAAATTTCAAAACTGATGTAAGATAGATTTGGTGTGAACGGTCCCCATCAGATGTAATTGGAGGGGATTAACGAGTCACGACTCCATTTATCAGCCACCGTAATTACAAAGCATCTCTGCCTCCCACCTCCCTCAACAATCTACCCTTGCCCTTTCGCGCGCTTGCCGCATCGCTTTCCGCTCGGCGCTTACTCCGCTGACTGACTGACATCCCCCAAAGACAGTTTCGCATCTCAAATACACATTCGCCTGTAACTAAAGATAACAGGCACCACCGTGTCATCGAAGGGAACCGACACGAAATTGGATTTAAATCCACCGCACTGACGTAGCGCGGAAATATTTGATCTTCGCGCGCTATTAATTGTCGCTTCCGTTGAATGAAGATCGGAAACGAATAAAAAAATAAATTCGCAAAGGAGGACGGGCGGGGGAATTATTTCGAGAGACCAGATAATGAATCGACTGCCGTAACACGCAGCACAGTAGCAGTCTGACGACACGCGCCAGTGATCGAACGAAAGGCTCCAAAAGCTGACATGGGCGGCCACGTCCATCTCTAGAATTAATTAAAACCATCGGCCCGAAAGGGACATGTATTTTTATCTACGGCTAGCCTCGGTGACGTGATCTACCTCCGAGTAGCTGGATATAAAGGGAAAAAGTGTGCTGTTACTGTCATCACGTCCCACCGCAGATAATCTTCCATGCCAGCCCCAGTTCAATGTTATATATCTCATGCCTTTAATTTCGTTACACGACACCTCATGAATATTACTAAGATACTTAGTGATGTAAACAGTATTAACGTATAAACATAAATACGTGATCATTATCGGCACAATTTCAGATTTCATTAAACATTACTAAGGTACACATTTTAATTCGAGTCATGTCCAAATATGAGATATATATATGTCGATCGAGCCATTATATAATATATATCTATCTCAATGACTATTTTATTATCTTCTAGAAGAAATGGCGTATTTTCAGTTCTCTCGTGATAACGCTACCTAAAGTTTGCGCACCAACAACAAGCACCACGAAGTGCTACTATTACGAGAAGCCGTCGACGGTACCTGTCGCTAGTCGCTGCCTCTGTATAGAAAAAGAAAAAGCGGAAAAGAGAGAAAGAGAGACGAAGAGAGGGGGAAGAGAAATAGAGAATGAGAACGACAGACTGGGCGGCGCAAAGGCTTCGACTCGCAAGCCGCACGTTCATTAATCTTGATCGGATCAGTCGAGATAGCGGCGAGCTGTTTCGGAAACCCTCTCCTACCACCCCTTCTCATCAAGTCCCCTAGTACCATCGTCTCCACCTTCTCCTTCACCTCTTCCCCCCCGTTCTTCGTATCCCTCAGCTCCTTTTTCTTCTGCTCCTCGAACTCTTTCCTGCAGGACCCTGCCTTTAGATCGGTTCACCCGAAAGTTAAGAGCGAGGAAACCCTCGGAACGGATCGACAGTGCGCCACGCCGAGAACGCCTGACGATTTTAATTCCAGTCCACACGCTGACCAATTTCTTCCATCCGAATCTCCGAATATGGGTTCTCAGAATTGTAGGATCAGATTCTTAGTTCACAGACGCGCAGTTTATCGAAATTAATTAATTGTATGGACAAAGTCAGCTATTGTTATTTTAAAGTTAAATTTATTTAATAATGCATTTTATAAATTTAGTTTTTTTTAAAACCTGATTTCTAATGCATTTTGCAATCATCTCAATTAATTCAAATAAAATAATAATACAAAAATCCTGTTTATAAAGTTCCCCATTCCACAATCTAAAAATATATCTTTATTAGCTAAATTTATATGGCTTTAGATTTATACAGATTTATTGCTTATAAATGTTTTAATATTACAGTTGTACTTTAGATTTCGAAAAAATATTAAAACGTTTCGTTTTGATTATTTAGAATAGTGACGACGTTTGGTAATTTAATTTTGAATAAATTGAATAGTAATTTTTCTATTCCTATCCCATTTCCTACTTATAATTCATTAAAATTCTTTTTGCTTCCGTGAAAACGTGATGGATCTTGTTTTCAATTTAGTAGAGCCCCAACTGCGACTACCATAATGCTCCGCACGATCTACTCACGGAATAGCAATGAGCTTCCTACCCTGGTTGACAGCGAACTATGAATTGCGACGGTGATCAAAAAATTTGTGCATGGAAACCGATTACATACTATAGCAATATTAAATATTTGCTATGTTACTAGATAAACAAATTGCAATATATATTTTATACTACAATATATACCTATTAATTTATATGTATATTATTTATATTCAGCTACTATTTTCTATCTTATTTCATGCTTTTCGGAATACACAAGTACACCCAAACAATAATCAATTTTTAACTAAATTTTTAACTCAGCAACTATATAGCCTAATGATGATATGTGTTTTATGTAGTAAATTCCTCAAAGCTGTTGTGGCAACTGTTAAGTGACCGCTAATATTATTGCCTTAGCCCACTATAAGCATCCCTCTTCAGCGCTAGCCGAATTGGGTATTAACGCCCTTCATGTAATTAATCCCTTAATCCTGTAGACATGTTCTGCGCTTCGCAGACAGGAAAGGAACGAACATTTATCTGGTATTTTTATCAAAATAATTTAAAAGAGAAAGAATCTACAATAATATAGATATATTATTGTAGATAGATAGTATAAAGTATTGACTTCTTTTTGTGCGATGTGTGTGTGAACATATATCGAATTTTAGTCATTTAATGACTTTTCGCAAAAAAAAGAAATATAGTTTTGCTGATTAGACTTTCTAAATTAATGTTTATCTTCCTGCGAAATTAAATTTCTTCGTCAATCATGCTTGTTAATAAATGATTCAGGGTCACTGAAATCGACTCACGTCGGATAAAAAGGAACGCCGCGTATTTTGTGACGCGCAGAGAATCGCCATTTCGAGGTTCTATTCACAGCTGCTCTTTTTTCGTCTCACTCATCTTGATCTTTTGTGACAGCCTGTTTGAAATACAACGCATCGACAATACAGTCACGAGTTGCAATTATTCACGCTGAGCTGAAATGAAGTTGTTAAAAAAAAATACCTCAATTGACCAATAAGTACATATTACCTGGCATAAAAATTTAATAAAAGAGCAAGAGAGAGAGAGAGAGGAAAAGAGAACGGTGAAGCGTTCCTAATATTCTTCAATTTTACAATAACGTTTTATTTAGTTTTAGTACATTGACTGTAATCTATTCATTAATTTTATAAATACATTTCTATAATATGTATTTTATATATTTCTATTCTTTTTATGACTAAATTGCAACAAGAAACCGTAAAGATTAAAAAACGTAGTCTAATATATAATATATTGACTTAAATTACAGCAATATTTAGAAACAGGAGAAAAACAAAATTTGATAGGAAGAGTAATAGTTTTTATATAAATTAATAGTGCATTATACCATGACGAATTTCGGAAACAGCCGATACGGTATAATTCTCACGAGTCGTTCTTCGATAAGGATTTCGCACCCCTCGATACAATTAAGAATGGTTCCAAGATCCGCCCCAAACTATTTCGTTCGGCATGCAGGAATAGCCTGTGTTATATATGGGATTGGACGGTTCCTCATATATGGGATTGGACGGCATTGAAGCAAAGGGAGGATCAATTTCCTTCCGAATACCCTACCATTTTCGTATTTTTCATTTTCTGTGCTTACGATGACTGCTAGAGAAAGACGATCATTCTATTTCGAAATTCCAAATTTATTATTTATAATAATCGTAATCTTTAGCTTCATTCTTTCTTTAAAAAGTATATTTAGATAATATTGTCTGTTAAAAATCAAATGAATTTTCTGTTAACATTAAAATACAATAACGCAAGTGCTGTAAATGAATTCTTTCTGGGCAAATAATCAACTGAGTTTAGATTGGGAGGTTCTTGTTACATGGATCGATTCCCCTTAAATTGTCAATTTTATCTTGTTATCCGGATAACGAACGAGTCCGTAAACAGAGCCTGATAGACGCTTAAAACAAACCCTTAATTGAATTCACACTTAGTCACTCTGCTTCGCTTACGAAAGAGCACAGTCATCCGACACAGATTTTTTTCTGCCTTCTGCACCCCTTGTTTTGAATAACCTACTGCAACGCAACTACTTGAGTGAAATACGAAGTGATAGTAAATTAAAAGTCAAATTGCTTCCTCACATTGTGAAGATCCTTCCCTCCCTCCCTCCATCACCCCATACTCCCCTTATCTTATATCTTATGATTTAACACTTGAAGATTTCAAGCAGCAAAATACTTATGCATATTAATTTGCATTAATTGCCTGTGCATTTTTTACCTTTTATATCTTTTACATTATATCTATATACATATATTATATTGCCTTTAAAAATTCATATCCAATGTTTTATAAAAATTTTATTTGACAGATGTGATTAATTATTTTTTAAAATATCCTTGCGTTCTAGTAAAGAGATATTTAATATTCATTTATATGGAAAAAGTTTATTTATATTTTAATCATTTCGAGGCAATGGATTTGTAAAAATTATATCACAGACGTAAATAA
>NW_020212846.1:0-1523 GCF_003070985.1 Temnothorax curvispinosus
CCCTCCCCCCGGGATGTTGGCTGAACGCCTTCGCCGACGACACATTCTTGGGGGTTGAGGGTGACGATTGGGAGGAGGCCAAAAACTTGGCCAACGTCGCAGTGGCAGCAGTGGTGGCTGCAATGAGGAGAGTGGGCCTCAGGGTTGCTCCCCAGAAAACGCAGGCGGTCTACTTTTACGACCGCCGCTCTATGGGGAGTCCGCCTGGGGTCCACATATTGGTGGAGGGAACCCGAATCCCCGTGGGGGCCCAGATGAAACTTCTGGGCCTCTGGTTGGATGGCACCTGGAGCTTCGGCGAGCATTTTGCTCGCCTGTCTCCCAGGGTGAAAGGGGTGGCCAATAGTCTTGCCAGACTTATGCCTAACCTGGGAGGGGCGAGCGGGCGTGCTCGCCGGCTATACGCCGAGACCATGCACGCCGTGGCACTCTACGGCGCCCCTGTTTGGGCGTCGGCGGCGGAGGGCTCAGTGCGCATTAAGACGCAGTTGCGCCAAATGCAGCGCACGACAGCCCTAAGGGTGTCACGCGCGTATTGCACGGTCTCCCACGCGGCGGCGACGGTTCTGTCCGGACTCCCCCCGATGGAGTTGGCTGCGCGACAGCGCGCCGAGGTCCACCGTAGGGTCGGCGAATTGCGGGCCCGGGGGGAACCAGTTCCGGACAGAGCGCGTCAATTAATTAGGCTCCGGGAAAAAACGGTCCTGTGGAGGAGGTGGCAAGACTACCTCCGTAATCCCTCCCTTGCTGGAAGAAGGACCGTTGATGCCATTCGACCCTGCCTAGAAGACTGGCGGGGCAGTCGGTGGCTCGGGTTATCATATCATGCGACACAGATTCTCACCGGGCACGGATGCTTCGGTGAGTATCTGTGTCGCATAGGGAAGGAAGCCACCACAAAGTGCCACCACTGCGACGAGGAGCGGGACACGGCGCAGCACACGCTGGAGTTTTGCCCAGCGTGGGATGTGCAGCGCCGTGTCCTAAAGGAATCAATTGGGGAGGATCTCTCCCTGCCGGCGGTCGTGGCGGCGACCGTTGACAGGGTAGAGAAATGGAGGGCATTCCTGGCCTTCTGTGGCCGGGTGATGTCCTCCAAAGAGGAGGCTGAGAGAATCCGGAGAGGAGAGAGAGACCCTCCGGATCCCTCCCAAAGATAACGTAGAGCCATACCTTGCTCTACTTGTCGCCATCAACCAGGCGACGCGGGAAGAATCGAACCTCCGAGTCTCTCCCCCCGACGGGGGTTAAACTCGGAGGAAGAGAGGTTCGGTGTACCGGCGGGGTTACCGGGCACCGAACCAAACCTCTCCAACAACGAGAGGGAGGGCGGGGTGGACGGTGTCCCCACCTCGCCTCACACTAGATCAGAGCCATAATAGCCTGAGCCAAGGCTCAAGGAAAGGAGCTGCATTTCCAAGCGGCAAGGCGTCGGGAGTGTTCCGGATTGCAGTAATAAATGTTTCCGGACACTCCCCTTAAGGGGATGCTAAAGCTAAGGCCGAACTTCCTCGACGTCGGTA
>NW_020212847.1:0-1484 GCF_003070985.1 Temnothorax curvispinosus
TAAAGGAAGTATTTATTCTTAGTTGCAGTTCAATACCTGTATCGACATTACATCAATTTTTATGTAAGAAGTGAAATAATGAAATGCATTGAACGTGACATTTTCGAATATTGAGAGACTTGTTGCTCGTTTGAGGTTAGGCTCCTACCAAGTTTTACGCTTTTCAATAATTTTCTTTTGTGCAGGGAGAAAGAGCAAGTTGTTTCACTGTCATATCGGCGAACCTGCTGGTCCATTTCTGAATATGCGTGAGGTAAATTCAGTTTTTTTTTATCTCAAATAAATTACAAATATCCGTCGACCCTATTATAGTACTGTTACTTAACCTTGATCTTTCTGCAGAGCTCCAATTTAAATCTCATCTTTGCTCCATCGTCTAAGGCGGATGAAATACAGTATCTCAAATTCCAGACCAGAATAATGGAAGAAAAATTAAAAAATCGTCAAGAGGAGTATAACAGTGATTTTGCTACTTTTGAAAAAATGGTTTGTGAGATACACCTAATGAAGCAGGAGCTATACGTTGGCAAGCGCTTGCTAAAGGTTTTGAGCTATAAAGAAGTTTGTAAAGAGTCTTAGTGTTTTGGGCTCGTTCTGTCTATAACATAATTATAAACGGACTAATTGTATATTTATAATTTATAATGTAATAATACAGTGCCTCGCATTAATATTCGGACATCATAATACTTGAAAAAAATTAATCCGTATATTTATGTAAGAAATGTTGTTCTTTTAGTAAGTTGAAACACAAAATGATACCCTACAAAATATTGAACTATTAAAGTTATAATTTAATTCATATGTAGATGTAATTTATACAAAAATATATTTTTTGTTAAATGTCCGAATATTAATGCAAATCACTATATACATATATAAAATTGTATAATTGTTCTAATTACTTCGCAAACTGTGCTATTTGTATAAGGTTGCCAATTTGGACGGTTCATTAATAAAATCCATTTTGCACGCCTTTTTGGTTCTTTTGAAAATTTAAACAATATAAGGCCTTGCTTTTTCTTTACATTACAGCCACTAACTAAACAGTGCCTTATCTGAAATAGATATAATAAACGAATTATAATAAGAATTCGACACGGATGAAAAGATTATGCTGCATATATGGTGCAGGGCACAAATAAGCAACCCACAATGTCAGTAAAGTCCTCTGCAGTTATTTAACAACACAGAAAAGATATTTCTACTTACCTTGATCACAAGAAATAATAATATATATGCATTTATAAACTTTAGTCAACACTGTCAGTTGTATAATGCGGGCATTCCCACTCTGCCGCCGCCGCCATCTTGTGATCGTACGCCCTGCTGTCTATTGGTCTATAAACGACCAATCAGAAGGAGGAACAAGTTTGCGTCTCTCTACTAATATAGGACTCTAACACGAGCTAGAGAACATGGCCGCCTTAAGGCCTTCTTTCAAGCTTAAGCCCCGTTTATCATGATTCACACTATAAACTTTT
>NW_020212848.1:0-1935 GCF_003070985.1 Temnothorax curvispinosus
AGAGGGAGAGGGAGAGGGAGGGAGAGGGAGGGAGAGGGAGGGAGGGAGAGGGAGAAAGAGGGAAGGAGAGGGAGAGGGAGAGAGGGAGAGGGAGAGAGGGAGAGAGTGAGAGGGAGAGGGAGGGAGGGAGGGGGAGAGAGAGAGAGAGAGAGAGAGAAAGAGAGAGAGAGAGAGAGAGAGAGAGAGAAAGAGAGACTATTTGCGTGTCTGATTATATATGTCCTCCGGGGCGAAGCCCGGGTAACCAGCTAGTTATTAATAAAAAAGTAAGAATAATGACACACAACACACAATAGAGTATATAAAGCCACAATACATAACATATGACACACGACACACCAGTATATAAGGTTTCTCTCTTTTATGCTTTCTCTCTTTTTTTTATTTTTTTATTTTTTTATCTTAGGGAACGCTGACGAGGGACTATATCTTGGTAGGACGAACGAGCGCGAGAGTACGAAAGAGAGAGAGAGAGAGAGAGAGAGAGAGAGAGAAAACACGCGAGAACGCGCGCGCACGAGAGAGAGATAGATAGATAGATAGATATTTATTTATGCCATAGTCAGGACTTTAGGCAATTAAAAAAAAAATGTACAAAAGAACGCCGTGTACATGGCAATAAAAACACAAGGCCGCCGTGTACATGGCAATAACAATAAAAATATCAAAAAATAACATAGTAACGGTGAACAAAAATATCGAAAATGACATGATAATGATGACAGTGTGTGCACCTATCTCGCAGACGAAAGAAACAAAATCGCAATAATTATAATGAAATGACAACTAGAGTGACTAACTACGTGAAGCGACTAGATTGGATAAGGATTATGCTCAAATATTGGCAAAATTAACGCAAAATGTATAATGAAGTAGCTTAAAACTAAAACTAAATTACTGACTAAGGCGACTAGATTAAATATGACCCGTGTTCAAACGCTTGATTGCCCCAGAGTGGAAGCAGGCACAGAACCAGACTCAAGGGAAAAGATGTGGTTGTGGAGCTTTCGTTTGAATTCAATGATAGTCGATGAGGACACAATCTCTGAAGGAAGCGAGTTCCACAAATAGATACCCGCGAGATGGAAAGATCTATGATACGTTTCCGTCCTATGAGTGGGAATTTGAAATGCGTGCTCCACTACCAGGCGTGACGAACGTCTGATCAAGGAATCGGGTTTGATGAAAATGTCGGAAAGGTAACCTGGAGATATGCCGCGGGATATCTTATACATCTCGATTCCCAAGAAATAGAGTCGTCTGTTCTTTACGGACAACCATCCCAGTTGGTGACGAAGAGGCGTGATATGTTCGTCGCGTCTTAAGTTGAATATGAAGCGAATCGCACAGTTTATAAGCCTTTGCAATCTAGTGTCAAGCTCGTCGGTGACATCATTGTACACAAGAGAACAGTAATCCAGCAAAGGCCAGATGAGTGCGGTCACAAGTTTCACACGAAGTTGACGAGATAAGGAGTTTTTGTGAAACTTGAGCTTGTATAGCGTAAAGTGGACTCTTTTAGAGATATGGGAGACATGGCTATCCCAAGATAGATCAGATCTCATAATGACGCCCAGATTTCGCGCTTCGGTAACGTAGGGAATCGAAATACCACCAACGGAAATAAGAGGAAGGTCATTGAGGTTGAGTTGTTTGATATAACCTTTGCTTCCAAATATTAATACCTTGGATTTGTTGAGATTGAGGGTCAGTCCATTTGCAGCCGCAAATTCAGAGACAACATTCACATCATGCGCCACAAATTGCAGCCCGGCATTTAATTGACTTAAGAGGCACCTGCGATAAATTTGCGTATCATCGGCAAATATCAAATGTTCTGTGAACCTTAGAAACGCGCCGATATCATTGATGAAGAGAGAGAAAAGGAGCGGTCCAAGGACAGATCCCTGCGGGACGCCAGCGGTGACAGATAGC
>NW_020212848.1:2035-5364 GCF_003070985.1 Temnothorax curvispinosus
CCTAGTTTCCTAAGTTTGGTAAGAAGCAAATGATGGGAGACAGTGTCGAAAGCTTTGCTGAAATCAAATAGGACAAGGATCAACACTTCGCCTACATCAACGCCATACTTAATGTCGTGGAATAATCGCAGAAGGGCAGACTGAGTAGAAAAACACTTGCGGTAGCCGGATTGTCGACTGTCAAGAATATGATGAGATTCAATGAAATCGGTAATCTGGCGATGTAGAATCTTTTCGAACACCTTGGAGAGCTCGCATAGGTTGGCTATGGGCCTCGTGTCGGAAGGAGAGGCAGGAGATTTAATTTTAGACAGTGGGCGTAGAATGGCACGCTTCCACAACGACGGGAAGTAACTAAGTCTGAGACAACTATTGAAGAATGAAGTGAGTAAATTACTCACGTGTGGCAGGGCCAATGCGATAGCATGCAGTGGAAGGTGATCGCAACCTGAAGCAAGAGAGACAGAAGATGAGGAGACAAGAGAGCATAGATCATCAGCGGTTATTTGGGAAAAACTGAAAGTAGGATTGTCAGGCTCTATGGATGAAATGATGTCAGAAAATTGAGATTGAGTACAGGAAGGAAAGCAGTTTGAGATGGATGCGTAGTGAGCATTGAGAGTATCGCGTGAGAAGTAATTCAGCGGTGAGGATAAAGGTGATTCGATTAGGCCAAGATTAGTGAGTTCGCGCCATAGCTTGGATGGATTGGAAATCGCGGTTAATCTGGTCATGTTGAAGTGCTCTCTAGCCTTCCTCATTTCTGCCGTGAGACTGTTCCTGTACTGCTTATAAATATGAAAATCGAGAACAGAACCTGATCTTCGGGCGATATTATAAAGACGGTTGCGATGCCGAATACCACGTACGAGAGCCTCGGTGAGCCAAGGTGCCGAAGGACGATACACACGAAAAGTACGGATGGGCGCATAGATGTCGAGACTAGAAGCGAAATCTTTGGTTATAGTACTCAGGATGCTGTCTAAGTCAGGCTCACTGAGGCTCTCAAGGCCAAAGTCTACCACGAAAGATGAAGACAGCAAGGAGGTGAGAGTTTCCACATATCTGTGTTCGTTAAACTCCTTGTAGCTACGACGGGTCAATGTACGATCCGCGGGAGACTGGACGGCGAATAGATACGTGAGTTCTATAAGGTCGTGACCATTGATAAAGGGTGCATCCGACTTTCGAAACGAAGAGACCTTGTCCAAGCTATCGACAATAAAGACATCCAACCATGAATCGGAAGAGCGAGTATGATAAGTCGAATGCGACTCCACAATGTTGAGCGACAATTGCGAGACTATGTCTCTGAGGTGATTAGGTTCATATGATGAGGAGAGGAGATCACAGTTTAGGTCGCCCGAGATAATGATATTCTTATAATTATGAATAAGCGAAGTTAGAGCATCGAGAAACCTACTGAAATTTTTACCCTTCGGTCTGCGATACATCGAGGTGAAGAGTAGAGGTTCGCAAGCATCGCCTCGAATGTCAAGAACGAGGAATTCGGGTTCATTGGAAAAGGACGACGGCGACGACGCCAGGACACGAGCACGCAATGAGTCGTGGATAAAGCAAGCAACGCCCCCTCCCTCCCTGCCCTCCCTGTCCACTCGTAACAGACAGTAACCTGGGATACGAACTAATTCGTCAGAAATGTGAGAGTGGAGCCAGGTTTCCGAGATCGAGATAATATGAAAGAAATTAGACATTAAATGAGCACGGATTGACTCGATATGGGCAGGGAGGGAGCAGGCATTGAAGCACGCGATACGGAGACGACCACGCGAAGCAGGAGGACCCACAGCTGCCGCCGAGAGTCACTGGAGCCTCTCGAGATCGGCCTCGGAGGCGATAGAAATCGGCGGCTGGCTACGGTCCCTGCGGACAAAAACACGCCCGTCGCTACTCCACACATGCGCGAACGACAGCTGCTTCGCCCTGACTCGCGCTTGGCGCAGCAACTTATAAGTATGAATCGGGAGCAATTCATTTACAAAAACGTTGCCAGGAATGTTAGTCGAGAAAACGTCGTTGATAGGCAATCGGCGCTTGCCACGCATGATCCTAATGATGTGGTCACGAATCTCGCGGGACTTGAGCGCGACTATGACCGATCTGCGCCGACCCCCAACGCCAGCACAATCTGCGACAGGGGCGGACGCAGATGTAGCGTCATGATCCGAGGACGCAACACGCGCCGCTACATCGCGAGTCTCAAGAACGTCGGAAGTAAGCTGAGGAATTCCCAGCGCACGAAAAACACACGCGACAAGCTCACAAGATGATTCAGTGAGAGACGATGGGATTCCGGAGATAATAAGATCCGACGTTCGAGGGACGCGCGACGCAGCAGCCGAGCCGCCCTCAATCTCCTCGCAGGCACGCGGAACAAGCTGAGCGGCCTTTAAAGCCTGGACATCTCGCGCCAGAGCAGAGCTTTCTTGCTCAAGCTTGTCGATGCGCTGGGTGTTATGAGCGACAGTGTCCGCGATGAGGCTAAGCTTGTTCAATTTGTCGTTGATCTCCTTATTTGTGCGTCGCTGCTCGTCAACAAAGGCAGAGAGTTTAGTGTCCGAGTCCTTCAGTTGCTCACACAGTCTCTGGAGCATGACTTCAATTGAGGCGCGCTCCCGAGACTGAGCCTGCACCCGAGCGCACGATGATCCACCCAAGAAGTCAAAGGCATGCGCACCCACATCAATAGCCGGTGAAGGAGGGGGGGGGTCGAGTGAAGGCAATAGAGATTTGCAGCAATTATCTGCATATTTGGTGGCTGCATAGGGTTTAATGCAGCCGGGATGGAACACCCTCCTGCACACCCCGCACTCGAGTATCTGGTTGACAATCGACTTCCCACACTTGGCACACGTGCGCGATTCCATGCTCGGTCCAAATTACACGATGCGGTCCAAGTTACACGATGCGAGAAGTCAACTGACAGGGACTCACGATATGCTCGCACCGTATAGGCGCCGGTAGAGGCAAATCGAGTCACGATACTATCGATCGACAAACGTCGATATCGACGCTGAACCGAACGGCACTCCAGGACCGCAAGTGCAGGAAAGTACAGATCAAGCGGCCGGCACATGCGCAGAAGAAGACAACATCCTCCATGGAATGATTCTCAGAAATGGTATAGCAATAATGAGAAACACTCGTCGCGAAAATACCAGGAATTCGGCGAAGCCCGATGCGTACCAATAACAGCACGTGACGAGCAACAAAAAGACTTGCATAAACCTGCAACAAAAGAGCCCGAAGGCAGCTTGCGGCAGAAATATATCCAGTTGAGATAGGAGCAACACAACGGACGTGCACAC
>NW_020212849.1:0-2040 GCF_003070985.1 Temnothorax curvispinosus
CGCTGGATGGAGTTATCCGACGAGCGAATCAAATCTGAACAACGCGTCCCATTAATTCAACTTTTGCGTACCTTTGAATATTCTTTCGGGTTTCTGCGAGGACTACAGACGCGTGGTGATAAACGCGCGACACGAGCTTATCCTGATACGCTCTCGTAGCGACCACAACTGCGTCGTAGATCCGAAGAAGACCGTGCCGAGAGATCCGGCCAAGGATCCTAAAATTACGTTGTTGAAAGTGCAATGGCGTATGCCTCACGTGGCGCTGAACGACGTGACTAAATTATCGCTGTTGCGAACGTTGGAGAGCGGACGATTTCTGAGCGCGGGCTTTCGCTCTTGGGATCTGTACGAATTTCCCCTGCTGCAGAGCACGACCAAGCATTCGTGGGCCGTGAAAGCCGCGCCGCAATTGGAGAAGCCGCGATACGTCATATTCGCGCTGCAGACCGGACGGCGAAACGAATTCGCGGGCGACTCCTCAAGGTTCGATCATTGCGCGCTCGCCAACGAGAAATTGTATCTCAACTCGGAATTCTATCCCTACGACGACGTGAATGTGGATTTCGAGAGCGACAAGTTCGCCGTGCTGTACGAGATGTACGCGAAATTTCAATGAGCGTATTACGGGAACGGTCGCGACGACGCGCTCTTTTCCCCGCGCGAATTCGCGCGGGTAGCTCCGCTCGCGGTGATCGATTGTTCCCGTCAAAACGAATTGGTGAAAAGCGCCACCGTGGACGTGCGCATCGAGTTCGAAAACAAGGAAAACGTTCCGCCGAAAACCACAGCTTTTTGTCTCATCGTTCACGATCGAGTCATCGAGTACAGTCCGCTGACCAACGTGGTGCGCAAAATTATCTAACGGAAATTGAAGTTGTGGAAATACCTTATTCGAGAAACTGAAAATGCGATTGCGAGAATACCTCATCTGGGAAACGGACAAATATGGTTATGAGGTTATTTTTATCCCGGAAACGAGGAGTATACAAATTCGCGGGTTCCTTCCATCGTTTCTCAGTCTGTTCGAAACAACCAACTTGAAAGAACGTCTGTTCTTTACTTTTTTTTCAACGCGCGGCGACGCAATGGCGACAGCGGCAACGACGACGACGATCTTCGTCGACCTGCAAGGATTCACGGTGGGCGACAGATTCGTCGTGAAAAAGGTGGCCGTGTTGCGAAGCGAGACACGCGTGCTCGCGCATCACGTGTTTCGCGCACCGATGAGTTGGAATCTGTTGACGTTGACGAGCTCCGAGAAAGCGAGAGCCAGTTGGTTGATAGCGAACCATCACGGCCTTTGTTGGGAGGACGGCGACACGGACTATCGCCAGGCGAAGACGATCATTCGACGCGCGGTGCGCGACAACTTGGACAAGTTGCGTGAGACGGAGGAGACGCCCGACGCGCGAATTTACGTGAAAGGTATCGAGAAGAAGAAATGGCTGCAGGAGATTCTCGGCGACGTCGACGCGACGATCGTGACCGTCGACGCGGAGTACGAGGACGTCGATCGGTTGGAGTCTCTTCACACCGATCGCGCGTTTCGCTGCCGGCGTCACCAACGGTGCTGCGCCATGGAGAACGTGATGAAGTTGCGCGATTGGTGGATCGAGCGACGCGAATGTTTCGCCAGCATCGACTCCGCGAATTGAATTACTTTATAAATTTGTGTAAAAAAAAAACGTTATATATTACTGGTTTAATATAATTTCATTTTATTAACGTATTAATCGTTTTATCTTATTGCGTTGTTCGTTTTTTTATTTCGTATATATTGTGTTTAATCGTTTATTTTTACTCCATTGTATCATATTGTTACACGCCGACGAGCGTTCGTCACACAATTTCTCACTTTCACACTCGCGGCGCGTGTCACGACACTCTCGCACAAATAAGATGACTCGTTTAGAAATCAGTAGCTCTTTATTACGACTCTCGATATAATAGAAGAGCTCGGGACGATACGTCCGAACGAGACGCGTCCCAGAGTAAATCTGAACATCAAGTATAACAGGAAAATCAATAGTTAATTGA
>NW_020212850.1:0-4710 GCF_003070985.1 Temnothorax curvispinosus
TTTTTTTCTAGGTCTACGTTTAACAAAAAAATCAACAAAAAACCATATTTTACGTGACTTAAACTATAGAGTCCCCCATAGTGGGGAAATGGGGGTGGAAGACAGGAACGGATAAGTTCATACATGCCGTGATGAGATTATTCTATTTTTGAAATAAAAGTTTTTATCTATTTTTTAATAATTTTATTAATTTTTTAAATTTATAATGAACCGTTTCTATAATTAAAAAGGACATTTTACCGCAACATATATAATTTAAACATAGAGAAGGCTAATGTTAGATGAAAACGGAAGAGAGATTGAAAAATAATTTTGCCACTATTTATGATAATATTCAATTTTTATTCGTTATTCACATTTTTGCGTCATATACAATGTTATCTAAGCCGTAAGCTAATAGTTCGCAATCTATGAGCGAACTTCCATCGGACACCTCACTCAGTACTTTTCTCGCCTGACATTTATCCGTGATACGATTTTGTCGCAAGATTGTTACAAAATTTTTATACTTAGTATTAACATGCTGTATATCTTGACATAAATTGAAATATACATGTTCAACACATTGTTCGATTTTAAACAAAAATAATACAGTTGCTGGTATCATGTATAAGGATGTCGCAGGATCACGCAGCGTAACTTTTACAATATTAGCGTCACGCATTTTAACAAGTTCTATAATTAGATGATCTTGAATACACAGCGATGAACCGACAGTCGACTGCATGAGTTGTTCGATATCCATGCGTCTTTCGATGATCGTTGTCCACGTTGTCCACGGAAGCACGATCTGATTTCCCCGATTGTCGCCAAGAATCAATTCCACAAAGGATGTAGATCCCACACTGATTCCGATATCCAAATATTTGTAAGCCGTGACTGTCAGGGCAAATCGTCTGCCCAAGATACGAGGCGTATAACGAGTTTCCGATTTATTAAAACTGTGAAAAAATAAAGTAAATAAATTAATAAAATTATAAAAAATAAATTTTAAAAAATTTATCCAAAGTAAAACTTACGTTTTGCGCTCGTCCGATGAAACTTCACGAGGTTTAAGCGTATAACAAGGTTCCGATTTTTCACGAGGATACGGTACGTAATAATTCATACTTGTGTTGCTTCCCTCAAAGCCGCGAAGTCCCTTATCGGGAATATCACGAGTGTACATCCACTTTTCAGAATTATTTACGTCTTCACTGCGACCAGCCATTGTTCTTATTACTCCGTAAGAGGTATACTGTTTTCACTGTTGAAGTTGTCGCTTCGAACGATGAGACTCAATTGATTTTGACTTAGTAACACTGGTTAAAACGTTAACTCCGTTTGCAACGTTTTAGAAAAATTGGACGGCGCGCGCAGATGAAAAATTATAAGGGAAGGGATAATTCCCTTCCTTTGACATTTTCAAGCACCAGTGTCAGCGCTGCTTACATAGAAGTTATAAAAAATCATACCAATGACTATGAAGTGGAAAATGAACCAATTATACACGACAACACCCTACCTTAAAAATTATGATGTGGTGGGGGGAATTAGGAGAGGGGAAACTACTAACAACTAATGGGAATGGGGAAAAGAAAATAAAGCATTGTAAAATTATATATATAATTTATTTTTTTAAAAGATCCCAATTCTTCTGGTGTCGCGACCACCAGTTAAATAATTTTAATACATTTTGTAATGCGCAATTCTTAACATGTTTTCCACATCGCATAGTGTTAGTAACATCTAGATTATTTAAAGATTTGACATCTTCGTAATCCGCATCCAAAGTCTCGATGATCAGCTTTTCTGTCGCATAATTCTCAAGTAGATCCACCAGCCATTCCTGTTTCTGGCATCCCTTGACGTACACGAGAGTCGGTATCTCGTCATCCTCTTCTGTACCAAGCACGGCTGATGTAATTAGGCGTTTTACCATACCGTACGGCACGTTTCCCTCATCCCATGGTAATCCATGATGATTTGCAATCAGCCAGGAAGCACATGACTTGTCAGATTTTGTGAGAAGACTCCACGGCATGGGGCGCGTAAAGATGTAATGCTCCAGAACGGTCCCGTTTCTCAGCACCGCTGCCTCCTTTACGACAAATTTCATCCCGACGATGAATCCTTGCAGATCGACAAACGTTGGCACGATCATGATGCAATGAAGGAATGATCCGTACTGTACCATATCGCGCTATATATGTCGCTCTTATATCGGATTATTTGTCAACATGGCGATTTACATGAGTTTGCGCACTACATTAGACAGCGGGCAGTATTCGATTACGCGATCATGCAAGATGAGACAATAGGCGGTAGTATTTGCAGGTACATTTTCTTTACAGTCAAATTCTATTCGCACATCCACGGTGGCGCTCTTGACAGACTCGTTTTGTCGCGAGCAATCGATGACAACAAAAGGTCCTTCCATCAGGAATGTATACAAGCTGCAAAGCGTATCACTGGAATCGTATCCGTAATAAGTTTTACGAAAACGCGCGTACATATCAAAAAGAAGGCCGTATCGATTTTTAGTAAAATCTAAGTTCAAGTCATCGTACGGATAAAATTCGGAGTTTAGATAAAGTTTGACATTGGTCAAATTACAGTCATCGAATACGCTAACATTTTGAGACATGATGTTCTTGCGGCCGGTCTGCAGCGCAAAAATAACGTATCGCGGCTTTTCTAACTGAGTCGCAGTCTTGACAGCCCACGAATGCTTGGTCGTGCTCTGCAAGAGTGGATACTCGTACAGATCCCACGAACGAAAACTGACACTAAGATATCGCCCGCTCCCCAAGGCCCGTAACAAGGATAGTTTATTAACCTCGTTTAACGTAACGTGAGGCATTCGCCACTGTACTTTAAACAGTTCGATTTCCGGCTCCGTCGCCGGATCTCCTATAATGCAATTGTTGTCGCTACGCGCACGTATCAAAATTAATTCGTGACGAGCATTAACAACGACGCGTTTGTAATCCTCGCAAAAGCCCAGCAACAACTTGAGCGGTACGCAAAAGTTGAAATATCCTTCCGGTATGCTCGATGTAACGTCCCAGCCAGCATTCCGCATGAATTGAGAATCATTATACGATAGCGATACGTAGTTCTTGATGGTACTGGTTATTCCAACGTTTCTGTTGCGATCAATCTCCACACCGTTGAGCTCGTATCGAATCTCATCGAACATGAATGCTGCACAATTATTTACAAGCGTTGCCTGAGACTCATTGTCATTCCTTCTCTTTATTACCAATCGTCCTTCGACGTAGAGAAAGCTTTCACACGGCAACGTGTATAAATCTTGCTGTTGTATGGGTATTCTTATCTCATCGTTGTGTCCAAACGTCGTATTGGCATACGGATTGTACGTGTGAGTTTCAATCTTGACGACGCTATCGTCAAAGATCGGTTCACCTTCAATGTTTAAGATATTAGCCATTTCGTACGACGAAACCCAATGATTTCAAAAATTCAACGTTCAACGCAGTGAGTTTCTTCTTTGGCGATCGGATTGTCTCTTTAATTTTGTTACTCGTCTGTCGCACCTTCTCCACTTCGTTCAGTATGAGCATCTCACGGTTTACCACAGTCGTCGTCTTCGCACATGCAGTCTAACGGTGATCTCTTCTCCACGAAAATCAATCAATCGGCCGTCCTGATCCACGACACGAATCGTTAGATCAGTAATGCTCCGTACGATGATCGGAAGGTAAATGATCTGCGCCGGCGTTTCCGATATCTTATATCCCGGTGGCACACTCGGCGAAAACTCATGTATCGTGTGCACGTACTTGTCGTTGCTGTACGCGCCCGCGGTCACGTTACACTCTATGCGAATGATGTTTACACTGATGATATTTATCGGAACGTCCGATTCGTACCATTGTCGCGGCTCCAGCACGCGATTCGCTGAAAATCCCAGCAGCGATCCAATGTTGTTCGGTTTGGCGAAATTTACCCGATAAGCACATTTGATCTCGCTCTTCATCGTATTGTTGTTGGCTCGAATAATCAACGGATATTCTTCATCTTTGCCGACATGTTTCTTTCTCGCAATATTATTGGATTGGTCCAATTGTAAAATTGATTGTTTCAAATACGTGTGTATATCACGCAGTTCGTATGATCCTTCGGGAACGGTAATCTCCTTGTCGTCAAAGTAGAATTTATTGTTCGAAGAATTTACATTCGGTATCGTGTAATAGGTTTCGAAATCTGTCAGACCGAGCTCATAATCACCGTCGCTCAAATCCACGGTGGGAAAGTAGCTTACCGCGAGGATGCTACTCTTGCCGGTGAGCGTAAATGTCAGTGACATGTTTGAATGAATACTGAGTTCAAACAATGCAACGCCAGGCTTTAAATTGAGCATTAACCGTCTGTAGAAAGCGCAGACACAGTTGTCCACAATTGCTCTGATCGTATCGTTGATAAGGTGTGTGATTGTACTCGATTTGCGTCACGTTGTTCTTTAGATACAGCACCAATTCTCTCGGCGGTCGAAGATTGCCATAACTGTCAAAATATATGGCTCGATCTCCCCTCTTCGCGTATGCCACCCAGTGAGTACCCGGTCCCTCAGCGTTATCCAAATTCACGATGCCACTCTCGTTTCGACGCACTCCATCCATCGGTAAGGTAGTACGCATAAAAATACCTCTAAAATATAGAATGTGCATACGCTTTGCAAGTTGTTGCAGTTGTACGTTGGTAGTT
>NW_020212850.1:4810-12915 GCF_003070985.1 Temnothorax curvispinosus
TGTCGTTTAAGTTCTTCCAGCTGACGTCGCGCGACTTTGTTATCGTTCACAGCCTTCGCGACCCCCGCCGCTCCACCGACTAACGAACCGAGAACTCCCAACAACGGTAGAATGGGCAAGATACCACCGCGTTTCGCTGCCGGAAGTATCCGTTTTTTCGAATCCGCTCTCTTCTTCATCTTCATCTTCGTCTGCGTCTTCGCCTTCGCCCTCGCCTTTATTTTCAAACCCATTCCGAGCTTCCGTTTAGCCTTCATGGCCGCCCAGACGGCGGTAGCTGCAGCTTTCTCGGAGAGAGTCGAGTCTTTCGCGACGACGCGTCCTAGCGCTCTCTCGGCGAGTATCTTGTCCGCCGCGTGTCTCTCGGTGAGCTCGCTACTGTGAGAATAAGCTATGTCATGTTCACGACACGCTGTGTCCAATGGATTAATACCTTGATCACCTCTTGCTAATCGTTTTTTTAAATGAGTGCCCGGACCACAAAACTGATAGCCGGGGATATGCAATTCGATCGGAAGTGCGTTAATCGCGCGATTTAATAAGCCTTTGCCTATTTTCGTTGGCATTCGTAGCAATCCTTTATCAATGGCGCGGGACCGTCGATGTGCGTTCGCTGCCACGGTTGATTGTAATGCTCGTAACAGCGACGATATGTTTGAACCTCTGAATCTGTTTTTATATGTTCCGGAAGCTTGTCCCACACGTAGTGGACGTGATCACAGCACATTTGCAACAGAACAGGTTTCGGCACAAATTGTAGCTGTTCGACACTCAAATTGCGGATATCTGAAGGTCTCGTCAGCAGGACGAACATCTTTGCAACTGAGCGATTCGCGGTGCCGCCTACCTATAAATAGGCGTTCGGCCGGAAACTCCAGTCGACAGTCTGAAAAATGAGATTCGTGCGACAACCGTTGACAATTCGCGTGACGAATTGCGACGATAGGTTACGGTCGATGGGGAGCAACGCGGAGAAGCGCAGACACGGTGCGATGCTACCGACTACTATACGCGCGATCATTTGCGGCCCCTCGAATTGCGGTAAAACCAACGTTCTGATAAGCTTGCTGGAAAGTCCGCACGGTGTACGTTTCGAGAACGTGTATGTGTACTCGAAATCGTTGCAGCAACCGAAATATCGATACTTGGAGAATGTATTAACGTCGATAGAAGAGATTGGCTATTTTACGTTTTCCAACAACAGTGACGTCATTCCGCCGAGCGATGCGCGTCCAAACTCAATCTTCGTTTTCGATGACGTGGCATGCGATAAGCAAGATGCTGTGAGAGAGTACTTCTCAATGGGTAGGCACTCGAGCGTCGACTGCTTCTATCTCTGTCAAACGTACGCGAGAATACCTAAACATCTGATACGTGACAACGCGAACCTACTGATCCTGTTCAAACAGGATGGTACCAATCTGAAACACGTGTACAACGATCACGTAAATACCGACATGTCGTACGATGAATTTTGTGCGTTGTGCCACGATTGTTGGCAACGCAAGTACGGGTTCGTAGTGATAGACAAGGACAGCGCGCTTTCGAACGGCCGATACAGAAAAGAATTTAACGTGTTCGCGATACCGCAAAAGCGGTCAGTCGATGTCGATACCTCGTCGAGTTAAAACGTGAGATTAACAGTCTGCTTTTTCCCGCGATGGCCACGATCGACAGGAGCGAGAATATTCGCGAGCGCGAGAAGATTGTGAAGGAAATTGCGAAAACGAGTGATTCGATTCGTAAGAAACTTCGCGCTTTGAAGACCGGTAAGATCGTGAAAGACATTGAGTTGGACGCACACTTTAAGCCTCTCATCGGACCGTTGCAAAAGATCGCAGACAACTCGATCTCGGTGAAGAAAGAGGAGCCGACGGAGAGCGATGCTTACGTGGGGATCGAAACGTTACCCTTTCAGCAGCGCAAGAAGGAGGAGAAGGAGGAGAAGGAGGAGAAGGAGGAGAAGGAGGAGGAGGAGGAGGAGGAAGAGGATTGGGAGGATGCGACATCGAAAAAGAGAAAGCTATCAAACTCCTGGTTGGATCTCTCATCGACACCGCATAAATCTAATCAATCGAAACGATCGAAAGTACTACCGATAACCTCCATACCGTCGACGACGACGGCGAGAACCGTGCAAGATACAATTCCCAAATTCCTCACAAACGCGAATGTTTTTGAAACCACAGACGACTCGATGGCGACATCCGTACGAAAGCAGTTGGAAACGTCGAAGGGACGAGAAACGTTTCTACAAACGTTGAAAGATCAGTTGGGTCCACTGGGCCGAGAGTACATTAAGGCTTTTCTGAGCGCCGATCCAAATATAGACCCCGCATACGGCGTTTATTTCGGCAAGGATGGAATGATGCTCGGTAATAAACGTTTTCAGTTGGACAACGAGGATAGGATAATTATCGATGACATACGATATATCGGTACACCCGGTCTTTATGAGTTGATCTTCAAGAGAATGCCCGATGACGAGATCTACGCGGAGGGAGATATGAAAAAGTACAAGAGCCTGCTGTTGGCAACGAGTGCTCATAAATTCAAGCATGATCCTCGTGAGCGAATAAAGAGCCACAGGGGGCACAAGTATTTACATGTAATCGCATCGTTGTTCCCTCCCGAATCCAGGAAGAAAAAATCTGGAAAGGGATTATGCATGCCTCGCGCGATGACGCTAACGGACAATAAGGTCGACTACGTGCACTGGGACGATCCCAACGAGCTGGTGGATCGTCTCCAATTGCTCGATGCTTCGCGTCAAGCGGGTCACAACGGTCACGACAACGAGATCCTATCGATCATCGAGGAGCTTCGCGAGGCTGGGCTTATTATAAATTAAACCATGCGTTGGCGAACCATTCAATCACCATTGAAATGCCGATCAACAAGTTTGGCATATCGCTCGGACGAGGCGAGACGCAACCGAACTATCAATGCAATGGAGTAGTCAGAAATTACGTGCGGGATAACGCTCTTTGTATGGTTGCCGGCAACTTTGATGCAAAGTCGCGCAAGATTCGACGCGTGGCGCAACCGGAAGCTGATGATGATGTAGTTAACAAACTATACGTGGATCAGTGCTTTAAAATGTCGAGCAATCGACAGAAAGAGTCAGACGAGAAGCTGGCTGTGTTCGAGAAGGATCTGCAAGCGTTACGGATTGTGATACACGAGCTTCGACATTTGGCCACCGCTGAGTCAAAAACGAACAACAACAGCAACAATGGATAGCAACAAATGGAACGGCTATAAACGATTAACGGACGACGATGAACGGCAACGACGAACGGTTTAGGAACGGCTCAGGAATAGCTATCAAACGGCTAACGAACGACTCAGAAACAGCTATGAACAGCTAGCGAATGGCTATAAACGGCTAGTGGACAAAGAACGACCGGCAGACAAAGAACGGCTATTGAAGGACAATGAATGGAAATAAATGGCTATTGAATTGTTAAAAAAAAAAGTTTGAGATATAAATCATAATATAATTTTTTTGTGCATATTATTACGCACCGTTAAAAAAACATGACATCCGATGGACGTAAAAATATCGAGAAGCAACAACTCGTCGAAGAACTGCATGCTCCAGCGAGAAGAAATTTTCCACGAAGACACGTCATAGTTCGGGGATATGACGACCTGTGGCAGGCTGACATTGTCGAGATGCGCCCATACTCACATTTCAACAAAGGTTACCATTATATACTCACCGTCATCGATGTGCTGAGCAAGTATGCGTGGGCTGTACCGCTCAAGAGTAAAGGTGGAAGCGAGACGGCTGAAGTTATCGCCAAGATAATTCGAGAGAGCGGGAGATGTCCGAAAAACTTACAAACCGATATGGGGAAGGAATTTTACAACACCGACGTGCAACGTCTCGTGAGGAAACACAACATCAATCATTATTCCACATATTCGGTGTTGAAGGCGTCGGTCGTCGAGCGATTCAATCGCACGTTAAAGAATAACATGTGGAAGATGTTTACGTTCAACGGAACTTACAAGTGGTTCGACGAGCTACCGCGTCTCGTCGCGGAGTACAACGCGCGCAAGCATCGAACGATCGGCATGCGACCCGTCGACGTTACTCCTGCAATCGCTGAAAGACTCTTAACCACGGTGTACAGCGTGATCAAGATCGCAGGTTTGACAAAGTTTAAAGTAGGCGATCGGGTACGCGTTAGCAAGCACAAGACAATTTTCGAGAAGGGTTACACGCCAAATTGGAGCACCGAGGTGTTTAAGATCGTTAAAGTGCAACACACTAATCCTGCAACCTATCTGCTGGAGGACTATCGCGGAAAATCTATCACTGGAGCGTTCTACGAGCATGAATTACATCGCGCGGCTTACCCGGACACGTATCTCGTGGAAAAAGTACTGCGCAGGAGGGGAGACGAGGTCTACGTGAAATGGCTGGGATTCGATGGATCGCACAACTCATGGATACACAAGGACAATGTTATTTAATTCATGCAGATAGTATTTTAAAAACATATGAAAAATAAACTATGTAAAAAATATTAAATATAGATACATGTACAATATTTTTATTAATATCCCTTCCAACAATATAATATACGTTACATTACCTTACTTTATGTTACATTACGTTACGTTACTATACATACATACGTACATACATTACGTTATACTATTACATTTTATGCATACAATACACTACGTTTTCGGAGGGAGTATTTGATAATGTCCCCACGGTAACGTATCGATCGAATCGGGTATAATGTATCGCTTATCGTCGTACGGACTCAGAGCGATCTTCGTCTCGCGGATGGTGTTCACATCATGCATATTTGATCTTATAGAGAACTGCTGTCGCGTCATTTCAATTGTATCCTTCAGACACCGCGTGTAATCGTCGAACGTTATAGTACGCGCTACGACGTTACTCTTGACACCTTTTGCTTTTTTAGTGTCTTTTTTACCATCTACCTTCAACGCATACATCTTCGCTCTGAGTCCAACGAATTCTGTCATGATCGCGCCATTGTTTTCGTCTTTCATTAAGCCCGGCACCTTCTTGTTTACAAGTGGTATACCGTACGCGTTATTTACCGGATAATCGCTTGTGTCAAATCTGTCGATGTCGCGTTTCATCGTCTCGTACACGTCGTCGCACTCGATGTGGTATATAAGGCTGTCCGTATCGGTGTACATAATTTTACATTTGTCGCGATACAACGGTAACATGTACTCGTGATGAAATTTATACAAACATGTCTTGGATATATCGAGGATGCACATACCCACGTAGATTGGTTTGTTGAACTTCACCTCGAGTTTTCGCATTTCTATTGCTACTAGATTCTCCGAAAACACGCTCCTGCTGTGAAAGTTTGGTTTCGCGATCATTGTCTCCGCACCGTATCGTCCGTCCCAGTATGTTAATAATCTTACATCGACGTGATTGCGCACATTCTCCATAGTTTTACCGAATACAGCGTTGTTCATTAATTTATACAAATTTTTTTCGAAATCGTTTTTGGCTAGTGTTCTAAATTTTGTATTGAGTTCGATGTAAGCGCGGAGCCACGCAGATTGAGTGAATTGCAATACGCGATGTATCTTTGTGACGCGAAGACCATGGCGCGTGCACTGCTGTAAGTTGCGATAATGAATGACGTAACGCTCCTTATTGTATAAAGTCGCGAGAAGTTTGTTCTCTCGTTTGCCGGGCGGCTTATCGCTCGTCGGACAGAACGGTAGATCAGCGTGCGTATTATGCAGACACTGTGGATACTCGAGATCGACTTCGAGAATATAACCTGTGGGTGAATCCGAAGCGATCGCGTTCACGTCAAAGTTCGAGATGTTGTTGACCCATCGAAAATCTGCGTAGGGCAATGGCTCACACATCGCCCAGCCGTACAAGTTGTTTACATCGAAATACATCAGGTACGACGATGGTTTCGACTGATCGTGAGATTGCATGTACTTGTTATTAGCTTGCGCGTATCTACCGGAACATTGACTGAGACCGCCGCGAATACCACGTTCGATAAACATTATCATATCAATGTCTGTGAGCAGTTCGAAATTAATGCGTGTATGTTTTAACATAGCGTCCCACGTGAAACCCGGTAGAGTGTAATAATGCGCTGGATCGAGTCCGTAACTCGCGACGCAGCTATCGCGAAAATTTTCAAACACGTCAGCCAATAACAAGACATCGGTTTTCAGGTATAGATCGCTGTATTCACCCAAGGTTTGAATGGAGAACCGTTGCCAGACGTTCACGGCGTGAGCGTAATCGCTCTTGGATACGGTGTCACCGGTCAAAGAACTGTAAAATGAATCGCGCGGTGGTAAACATTTATCCTCCAGCTTTTCGACGCAGTCAATGTACTCATACGGAAAGACACCTTTTCGCGTCAATAATTCAAAATCGTTGTCGGATAACGTGGAAAATTTTGAACGTATAATTTTTAATTTATCATTATCTAGGAAAGATGACAATTTTGCGAGACTTGCGCTCAGAAATTTATACGAGTCGATAAATCTTAACTTTATATTGTTTTGCGAATCAGATCTTTTCGTGGTGTCTTTCACGTGTTTAGTAAATGAGATGTACTTTTCCTTTGTTATAGGCAGTACATCGATTTTGCCTTCGAACGCGGTAGCTATCTCCTTGATAATGAAATGCGCGTCATAGCCCGACAGATTGTGGAATATTACTGGGATGAAGTGAGAATCCTTATAATTCAAATTGCATGTCGAATGTGCGGGACCTCGATACCTACCGGTTAAATGATAGTGATCGCGTACCCGCGTGTCGTCTGGCGCGAACGGTTTCTCGCACACGTGACATTGCGTCGCACTGTTAAATTTTTTCCACTCGTCTCGCGTGAAATTCGCCATGGGTTCATTGTCGGACAAGATGTTCTTTACGCGATGCGCCAATCCTTTGAGTTCCTCGACGAACCACGCAACGCAGTCATTATCGCGACGAAATCAATACGCGGATAATGAGTCGTCGTATGAGCAATGCACGTAATACCCGACGCTAAATACCTTATGGTGTTGGTATATGCCGGACGTTTCAGGATCCGCTGCCGTCTTCTCCAGGGTACATTCCAGGTCGGCGTATACGATCAACGGAACTCGTTCTTTCCTGCCGTAGTTGTTGAATTGCAACCACTTGTCGTTATCACTCGGTAACTTGACCGCGCAGTCGTTCATCTCCCGACAGTCGATGATGTGGGCTTCCAATTTCTCGTTCGTGTAGAAATAGTGCAAACATCTGTAAATAATGAAATTTTTTTTTATATATCTTTTTACATAAAAAATTATTTTTATTTTTATTAGGATGTATACTCACCGATCGCAAAAGTATTTCCGGCTATGGTGTGTGCTCAATTGCGAGCTAACGAGACGCGATAAATTTTTTATCCAGGCGAAATGTCCTACGTTAGCATCTTGCGGATCTTCCACGTACAACAAATTTATGTGTTTGTTGTTTATCTTTCGATCGGTGAGCCGTATTGGCAGGATAGCAAGTTTCTTGTTTTTTTTCTGGATGGCATATACGTTGATTGAAATGCCGTTGAGATCTTCAAATTTTTTAATTTGACGCAACGACATTGGAAATTCGATGCCTTGTAAATTTAATGCTGTTTTATATGAAGGGTATGAAGATTTTCTATATGTATGTTCCACGACTGGATACAGCGCGGCGACCACCGACCACGCGAAACATGCATTGTCCGTAGATTGCACGTTAATCACCGCTTTCTTTAATTTAATTTCTTTCGGTAAATCGATGTAACACCCCGCGTGCAATGGATTATATTTGTTTATATTTAGCATTAAATTCTGTATACGTAATAACGCCCACCCGCTATCACGTTCCTGGAATTCCTCCAGCGTTGCTAAAGTGGGCTCGATAACGCGCAAGTTATACCACGCTTCCAAATCGGACTCGCGAAAGAGTTCACAGTTTTTCGTATTGACACTTTTATTTGCGCGTTTATCGCCCGCCACAAACTCACCGTTGAACATTGTGTTTATTTTTACACCGTCATATTCTTGTATGACGTTCCGCACATGATTGAATACAATGTTTCTCGCAT
>NW_020212851.1:0-588 GCF_003070985.1 Temnothorax curvispinosus
TCTCTCTCTCTCTCTCTCTCTCTTTTCGCGTTGAAAGATAAATTTGGATAGTCGGAGGGGAAAAAAGGGTAGAAAAACAAGATGCAAAAAGTGCAGGCAGATAAAACGGAAAACGGCGAAACGTAAAACTTGAAGAATCAGTGATGAGAGAAGAGTGAATATTTGGGATGCCTGGAATATTTCTTCCATAATTTTCCTGGAACGAAAGCTAACGCCCGTACTTTCGTTCCGTAACTAATATTTCATAATCTTTCCTTTTCTCTTGTTTTCCTCATTCGCTTCCAACTACGTCGAGGCGAGCCGCGTCGATTATTCCACTTCCAGGTACACCGATTTGTCGCGTTTAAACGCGCGATAGGTGAAAGCGAGCGTTTTAATCCCGCCGTAAACGCGAGGACGTGGACAGTGCGATTATCAGCGAAGAAATTAAAGCCGCTCGTAGCTTTACAGAGCTCCCCTCATCGCGGAATCTGGGCCACGTCTCTGCCCGCGCTATCCGCTCCGCCGATGCCAAAATTCTCGTAAGTTATAGTTAGTCGTACTAATAATGGTACTATATTCGTCGAGCGCGAGACGCGAGGAGATCGG
>NW_020212851.1:598-2727 GCF_003070985.1 Temnothorax curvispinosus
GAATCACGACAGATAACGCAAGTTTATGGCTTTTATGACGAGTGCTTGCGCAAATACGGCAGTATAACAGTATGGCGATATTGCACAGAGATATTTGACTATTTATCGTTATCTGCCATTATTGACGGCAAGATCTTTTGTGTTCATGGTGGATTGTCGCCTAGTATTCAGACATTAGATCAAATCCGGACTATTGACAGAAAGCAAGAAGTGAGTTTGTTTTATTACTTTTTGTTCACTATATATAGTTTTTTTGTAACAACAGTCGAATGGGACTAAATGTTTTTACTTTTGCAGTAACCTATTGAAGTAACAGTTTTAATATATTTGTTTCATTACATCAGTCTCCCTCCCTCTCCCCCTCCCCCTCATGTTGTTGGATACGGTTTAATGTTTCCAAACTGATTTCATTATAATTGCTATCTTTATGGAAAGAGATTGTAAGCTTCTTGCCCAGACTCTATGAAGAATTGGATTTGCTTTTCCTTTAACATATTTACTGTTACTGTTTGGAGGTTTCTGTCCTTGAAGGAACTGCATGATATTGGGATTTGTTTATTCTTAGTTTTCGTGAGATATATGTTTTGATCAGAGAGGAATATTTTTTCACTCGAAATTCCTAGTGTTATAGGGGGAAGGGAGATCAATAAGTTTGTGTATCAGACCTAGATCTTTTGCTTGATCAACAGATTGCTCTAACACCGAGTTTTATCCAACACACCCTTACAGTTTTAATATTAAAAATTAAATTTTTATTATTTTTATAAAGGTGATAAAATTTCAAAGTGTTAAGTTCTGACTTAATGATGCAGGTTCCTCATGATGGGCCGATGTGTGATTTGCTATGGTCAGATCCCGAGGATACCCAAGGCTGGGGTGTGTCGCCGCGCGGTGCCGGTTATCTCTTCGGTAGCGATGTGGTAGCGCAGTTCAACTCTGCCAACGATATCGATATGATATGTCGAGCCCATCAGTTAGTAATGGAAGGCTACAAGTGGCATTTTAACGAGACTGTATTGACCGTCTGGTCTGCGCCAAATTATTGTTACAGGCACGTAGCATTTGCACTCGTAGTCTTTTTCTCTGGTAAAACTGTGTACATTGTATGATTATTCAATTATTTGTATTCAATCAATGTGTATCTACGTGTATACAGTGATCTATAAAACTGATCAAATATAGTACACAATTATCTATGATTAACTGATTCGAAGAAGGCACTTGACGAACATGGCCTTTCGATATCGATGTAACATACAAACAAATGTATGTAATTGCGAACATTTAGATATTTAAATCTATATTGTTTTTTTTTTTTTAATTGCAGATGTGGCAACGTAGCCGCAATATTGGAACTGAATGAACATCTGCAGAGAGACTTTACGATATTTGAAGCGGCGCCGCAGGAAAGCCGCGGAATACCCAGCAAGAAGCCACAAGCGGATTACTTTTTATAAATGAGCCGTTATAGAGTACAAAAGAGAAACCATCAGAATCGCGTCAGATCCATTTGGGGAATTTGCTTCTTCTCTTTCTCTTTTTCTCTCTCTCTCTCCCTCTTTCTCTCTCAGATCAGGTTACGTTGATTGTGAAGAAGAGCAACTAAAGAGCGACTGATTGTGAAGAAGATAATTTGCTATTATTTTTTACGGCGTCATGATTTTTATGATTACGTTGGATCGTTTATCGCACATTTGGACGGAATTGCGACAGTATGCTTGTAAGGAACCGATGTAAAATAAAATAAAACTCCGATTTAAGCTGACGTGATGTGTAATCTCGTACAATTTAAATAAATAAAAAAAAAAAGATTATGTGGAAAATAGTTGAAAGAATGGAAATTCAGACTTTTATCTCAGCGGAGAATCGCAATAAATTGTTCATTAAATAAATAACTTTGTTTCTAACAATTTACACCGAGTTACTAAATCCTCAATCGCGTTTGTCGACAAACATAATTCTCGCTTCGTGCAAGATTTTAGAGATGCCGCATGTCGGACGCGAAAAATACACGAGTGGACCATTTCGGCGATCGCCAATCGCGTTCGTCGACGCGGCACCGGCGCCCCGAGCCCGCGGCCAATCGCGTTCCGCTGCCGGTCGCGTGAGGGTGCAGTCCCACGTAGCGA
>NW_020212852.1:0-1250 GCF_003070985.1 Temnothorax curvispinosus
GATCACGTGCAGCACACATGTACATGCCGTGTATGTACAAGAGAGGACATGTATACCAACAATAAGAAAGAGCCACGTTATACCTGTTATCACACATCCTATTGGCTCTTTCTTTGATGCATTATTTATAATTAAGCTATACTTTTCAAAAAAATTTATAACTTATGATTCTTTAATATGATTGATTTATTTTAAGTATAACTTAAGATACTTTATATTGTTAGATGCGTGCAAATAGGGAGCTAAAGACAGAAATCAAATAGAGTAATTTGTATATAACTATTCCACTGTAGTTTCATATAACAACACAATTCGATATAAAACCGGAATTGGACTTATATGTATAATTTCTTGTAAAACTCTTTCGAATAAATTATAAATATATCACGCAAATCACAATAAACTAAATTTCAGTAAACAAATAAAATCTTATAAAGCTTTTAAACCAATCAGATTCATGTAAAATGCTTATTTGAATCCTGCACTGATTTTGGCTCTGAAACCAATGTAGAAATCAATTAAATCCAATATTTTATAAAGATTCATAAAGACTCTTCTAAGGAAAACGAAAGTATTCTAATCGGAATCCATCTTGAAAAGTTCCCTAATATGTGCTCTCGTATCATTGTGCCAAAGATGCTTTCTTTTGTCACATAGCGTTTAAAAACCTTAATTCTTTCGTTAGGCATATTCTGAAATGTACTGGTGGTAGTCGGTACTGAAAATTTATAGCATATGTAAATGTAAATTATAGATTTTCAATTATTAATAGACTTAGGAATGTACTCTTTATAATGTATATGATTAGCAGAAAAATTAACTTATTGTTAATGATTCTTTATAATTGATTTACTTTAGGTATAACTTAAGATACTTAAATGCAACAAGGACCTAAAGCTAGATTTATATGAAAAACTTTTATAATTCAAAATACTAGAATATTTTATTGAAGTTTCGCGCAGTCAAGTTCTACTATCATAATTAATGAGTCGACTACCTTATTTTTGCAATAATAACTCAATTGCTAAAATATGCTAGCAAAATAATGAATAAACAAATGGGTTCGTACAAAAAATATGTCAGGAACTTCTTTATTACATAGAATACATTAAACGATTAAACAGAATACAATAAATTCTCACTTTACCTGACAGAGATCCAACATTACATTTCAATAATATTATTATTATTTAGGAATAATCTTCTACTCGGTTATAAAGTTCCGGTTTCATAATTCACACTTTGTTTTA
>NW_020212853.1:0-2097 GCF_003070985.1 Temnothorax curvispinosus
TTTTTTAAAGCAGGGCACACACACATGTATATATGTCCTGCTTTATAGAAGTTGTGATTTTCTTTAAAGCAGGGCACACACACGTATATATTAGTTATTTATGCCTTCCAATACTCAAAATAGCTGCTGTATTTTTCAAACTTTTTTTGTTTATAACTTTTTAACGAACAACGAGCGACGGCTAAAACCTTCCGAAGGTCACTCAGGAGGGTGACCTTGACAACATATGTCAAGGTCAAGGTCATTGGGGCTAGGTCCGCTATTATACATATTTACCCTAATTTTTTCTTCTGGTGTATCGGAAAGAATAATTACATCATCCATTATTTGTAATTCGCCTTCTCGAGTATTAACAGACGCATTTGTCATTAAACAAATCAGATAGTTATATATATAATCCTCTACTTTCTTTCGTAAAGAAGGATACCAATAATTAACGTATATATCTTGGAAGGTTTTCTCGACGCTATAATGCGCCATATCATCATGATATATCCGAATAACGTTATTTATCATGACTTCTGGAATTACAAATCTAGGTTTATCCTTTCCCTTACGAAATACAAGTCCATCTATCAACGTAAATTTCTCATTATTTTCAAACTCTAATTCTTCCGCAATATCCTTTAATTTAATATCACGCAACTGCTTACATTCTAGCTCTCTTTCAAGAGGCATTGGTTCTATATATGCAACCGCCTTATCATCCTTAAGGGAAACTTTGATAGAGTAATCATTATTAACCAATGGTATATCTGAATTTTCAACCTCTTGCATCACCGAAATTACTTTTTGTTCATTCGATTCATCAAAATCAATATCAATATCTTGTAATAACGACAACATGTCTTCAGATTTATCCTCAACAACCTCTGTAGTAGCTATCTCTTAAAATAATTGAATTCGATTATTTAATTTAACACCAGATGGTTTGTATGTAATTGTAATATTATTCTCCTCAAGAAAATCTAAACCAATAATCAAATCCGACGAAAATGTGTCATCCTTTAATACCAAAAGGGAAATTGATGCATTTAAATTCGGTAACAATTCTAGAGAAATCATTGTTTGGACAGATCCTAATACATTAAGATAAGTATCATTCACCGCTTTATATCTTTTACTCTTTTTATCTTTTTCTATATTAATATCTGGAAATCTTGCGAGAACCGAAGATTTAATAAAAGATACTGGACTTCCGGTGTCCATCAATGCAACCATTTTACATGCAATTTTATTTATCGATGTTACAATAATACACGAATTGGAAATTTCTAATTTCCTACCGGAATCTTCATTAACCGCTGCAATCTCCATCTCCTGATGTCTTCATCCACCGCAGATACCACTGGCGCTGGCTTGGCAGTTATCACAGGAGGTGATTGCTCCTTCCTTTTCAATTTATAACAGTCGGCGCGGACATGTCCTTTCGCCTTGCAGTAAACACAAAACACATCTTTGTCTATTTTCACCACTGAATTGTCCTTGGACACTGAGCCACTGTTATTCTCTGTTTTTTCTTGTTTGTTATCTTGATGAAAAATCTTGCGAGTAGGCTCCGCTGATACTGACGTTATTTTATGCATCTCCTCCAGGAATTCATCGATTGAAGTACAACGAAGTACAGCTGCTGCTTCTCGCAATGATCGGCTTCCAATACCATTGATCAGTAGATGAATGGCATCTTCTTCTGGCAAATTTAAATTTTTTATCATCACTAATTTGTCCATGGCGTAATCTTGGAATTGTTCTTTTGGAAAATTCCATTTTCTTGCTTCAACTTTTTGCATGGCGACGTGAAACAATATCTTTCGTTTAAATCGGCGTATTATGGCTTCCTTAAATATCTGCCACGATTCAATCAACGTTGTTACGTTAAGATCAAACCATCTTTTGGCATTTTTGACGAGTTTACTAGAAGCTGCCAAAAGTAACACGTCTTCCGAAACTGCATGGATTTGAGCAATTCTCTCTCCCGTCGCTATCCATGTTTCGATTTTTTCCTCTTCTGCTCCAGCAAACTCAGGAATTTGGGTCGTCAACAATTTAACAGCGTGTGCGGTTGCCACCGACGAAATCGGCTGGCGACGCGTAACT
>NW_020212854.1:0-1313 GCF_003070985.1 Temnothorax curvispinosus
CGAAAAACTATACACTCTATAGCACTCCCCGGAAAATTCTACCCCTATTTTATATGGTTTTAATACAAATTCGGTCCAATAATTTTTAAGTTAAAAACGTTCAAACATACATCACCCGAGAAATGTATGTTTGAACGTTTTTAACTTAAAAACTATTGGACTGAATTTTTGCCACAAGTATATGAAATAGGGGTAGAATTTTCAGGAGAGTGCTATAGAGTGTGTAGTTTTGACGTAGAACTCGTCTTTCCCGGAGGGGGGGAGTTAAATATTAATCAATTAATCAATATCGAAAGTCGCTTTCGGAAAATAATTGACCGAATCTTCCTGTGATGTTATTTTTTGACCCGGTATTTATTCTTTTTGAGTAGAGAATAAATAAGTTGTTAAATTCACATATTAAGGATGTATGTGTCATATCTCAAAGCATTACCAAAAATCTAAAATTTTCACAGATTGTTCTATTATTAAGTCTAAGTATCTGTGTAAAATTTCAGCACAATTCTCTTACTGGTTTAAAAATTATTTAATTTTTTTATTTGCATTAATTTTTATCATATCTCGGGATTGGCTGCACCAATCTTATTCGGAAAACGACGGTGCCACGAAATGTGCATGTACCGTCGGTCACGCAGAATGCAAGAGAAAATCCGGCGTTAAATTGAGCGAACATTCACAAATCCCGATACCCACAAGTAATTCCTTACAATCTTCTTATGATCCTGATTATCTCATAATTTGTATTTTTGTACGTGTATTTTATGCTTTGATAGAAGGAACGTGAAAAAGAGCAAGAAAATGAAAGAGCACTAGCGGCGAAGCAGACAGAAATAAAGAACAAACAGAAGAGACAGATTCAAGCTTTGTCTTTTAATCTGGACGAATACGAAGATGAAGCTGAGATGTCTTCTGACGAAGACAATGCCGAAAAATCCCCGCAGTCAGAAAATGTGCAATCTGATGGCCCTGCGATTAAGAAGATTTAGAAAAATCCAGATGTAGATACATGTTTTTTGCCAGTAGGAAAAGGGACGAGGAAGGAAATAAACTTAGGGAAGAATTGAGACAAGAATAGACTAAAAAGCAGAATGCGTTGAAAAAAGAAGAAATTGAGATCACATTCAGTTATTGGGATGGATCTGACCATCGTCGGAGTGTTATAATGAAGAAAGGTGAATGTCTCACAAGGGAACCTCGCGAAGTGGAAAATTCTGATTTTAATGAAACTTTACACACATGTAGGGGGAGTAAAAAGATGAATTTAGATATTTTTTGTAGCGGCCCAAAAACGGTTTTAAGGGGTGAAACCACTC
>NW_020212855.1:0-6205 GCF_003070985.1 Temnothorax curvispinosus
TCATACTATTTTTATCGCTAATTAGATGTAATAAGAATACAATTATAGGTTGATAGCTCGCTTCCCGAACGCAGCTATAGTGAAAGTTCCCATTTAGGCTGAAAAAATATATATATATATAGAATCGACATATGCGACATATCGACATATGCGTCGATGGTCTTAACCGCCGTGGAGAAAGCACGTGTTGCTCTTAACCTTTAATTGGACCAAAGTGATTATTATAACTGTCGGGAAAGAGATTTGTTGCGGGGGCTAGAGAAACATTGGAGAAATGTGCCAAATAACCACGTATATCCTTGAGGAGGACAAAAGGTACGTGTTGATCGATGGTAGTGACCAAACGAGAACAAACATATATAGCTATAAATATAATATCCAGGTATGTACAATGAGAAGTTATTACAAAAAATCATAAATATTCGCATTATGTTTATATATTAATTAATTCTTACTATATTTTTTTAAATATTTTATGGTTATTTTATTAAATATAAAAATTTAATTCAATTTTAGTGGTAATTATTATAAAAAGATGCCAAAAGACCTACAATATTTGTCGAAGAGACGAAAAAATCAGCTGATTTGTCAAAAAATTGAATCCTACAGAAATACGGATATCTCTAATACAAATAGTGGTTCTTCTTCAGATCTTGCATTAGACAATGTAGTCTGTGTGGAAATAAACACTCCAACTCATGACATCTATTAATGTTACTAACAACGAATCAACCGTTGGTGACAATTTTGGACGTCTCTGCCCTTCGAATTCAGAGTTTTCATCTGTCACTTCACGTACTTCACCTGTAGTTGAGAATTATGAAGAAGATGCGGTGCAGATTGAAATAGAGCAACATACTTCCTTTTCAGGTTCAAATTTCTCAGAGATTGATATAATAGAAAACCAAAATTTGGATTTTGATGAAAACAAAAGTGAGAATAATTTACAAAGTGAATTACGATCTTGGGTAAATACAGAGAGAATTTCTCACAGGTCTGTTAAAAAATTATTAACAATATTGCGTAATAATGGACATAAAACTTTGCCTCAAGACGTCCGAACTTTAATGCACACACCCCGAATTAGTGAAATTACGACAACGGTGGGAAACGGTTCTTATGTACATTTTAGACTTGTCGTCGGTCTTCAGCGGTCAATAGAAAAATATTTCGTACAAGTTCCAGATTCTGTGAAATTGTTAATTAACTGTGACGGAATGTCTTTGTCGAAAAGTTCCGGAAGCCAATTTTGGCCTATTTTGGTGTCCATCCAAGCGGATGTTTATATAAGACCATTCGCTGTAGGAATTTATCACGGGTACTCAAAACCAACAAATGCAAATAAATTTTTACGACCTTTTGTTAATGAAATGACAGAAATTCAACAAAATGGTTTTTTTTATAGTGGAAAGAAATGTTTAGTTGAAATTGCAGGCATTGTCTGTGATGCTCCAGCAATGGCTTTTGTGATGTCTACAAAAAGCCATTCTGGTTATTTTTGCTGTCATAAATGTACTCAGGAAGGAGAATACATTAACTCCGTAGTTTTTCCAGAAACAAATTTTACAATGAGAACCGACGAATCATTTCGTAATAAACAACAAGAAGAACACCATACAGGTGATACAATTTTACAGGAATTGAATATTGATATGGTTATTCAAATTGCAATTGATTACATGCACTTAATATGTTTAGGAGTTATGAAACGTCTTCTCCTTTTCTGGGTGAAAGGTCCGCACAATAGTCGTTTAAGTAAAAATAATCAAAAAGATTTGTCTGATGCAACTGTAGCAACTAAATCGTCAATTTCATCTGAATTTTCAAGATTACCTCGCACTTTAACAGAGGTCGATAAGTGGAAAGCTACAGAATTCCGATTATTTTTGCTTTATATAGGCCCAGTAATTTTAAAGTCAATACTGTCTGCTGCATATTATATTCATTTTCTTACATTGAGTATTGCAATAAGAATATTATGTGATCCGAATACATGTATAGCATTAAACGATTATGCTCGTCAGTTATTAGAATATTTTGTTAAGAATTATGAAGTTTTGTACGGACGACAATTCATGTCATATAATATCCACAATTTATTACATTTGTCTAACGAAGTTAAAACTTTTGGCCCATTAGACAAATTTAGTTGTTTCAAGTTTGAAAACTATTTAAAAAGTTTACGAGACAAAGTTCAAAATTCTCCAAAGCCATTAGAACAAATACGTAATAGATTGCGCGAAGAAAATGAAATTCCCGTTGTAAAAGAATCAAAATCATATCCAATTATACATTATGCACAGACAGGAACGCATATTAAGTGCATTGAACTTAAAGATTTCACAATTACAAGTAAACACCCGAATAACTGCTGTTTGTTAAAAACTAATGAGATACTAGTTGTAAGTCAAATTATCATAAATGAGAATGAACTACATCTTATTGGTGATTTATTTTCAGCAATTAATCCGTTGTTTACAGAACCTTGTAACTCCTTAAGACTTAATATTTGTGAAATTAATAATTCTTCAAATGATGAAAATGTTACTATTTTGCTCTCTGAAGTTAAAAACAAGTGTCTAAAAATTATATCAGGACGAGATACGTCAGCAATTGTCCCATTGCTTCATCATGACAATTAACAATTATGTATGGCAAATAAATATTAATATAATATAAGAGTTTTTTGTTTATTGCATGTGAATAATTTTTTTCTAATGTACCTAATATTTCTATTTAAATGTACTTATTAACGCTAATTTTAATAATGCAGTATACTTGAACATACAATTGTACAATAAAAAAAGAAAAATTAACTTATTAAATTTACTTATTTACAGTTTCACGAAACAGAAACGTGATTTCCACAAAATGTCTATGTTGTTAAGAAGCGTTTTTTCGACGAAATATATTATTTTCTCATGTACTCGCCGCCTAAAGGTAATATTAATTTTTTTATTTTTTATAATTTTTACACATCTTTCAATATTTTCAAAATGGTGCTAAAAAGAATGACATTGAATAAAATCAAGTACGTTGTAGAAGTAGGAAAAATGCAAGAAAAAAATATTAATTTTGTTTCGCTGTTTTAACTTCAATATTATTGTATTTAGAATAAAATAAAAATAGAACAGTTATAAAATTTACAAGAAACTAAACTTTATTTTTATTTATAATAAATAGAAGTTTATTATTTGTAAAAAAATATAGAGAGCGTCGAAGAAAAGCGTCACTAAATGAAGCGAAAAAGTGTAAACGTAGACGTGAGTCTCAGGCCGTATTTAAATCTCCCGCGTTTGCCTACGTCAGAGTGCGCATTTTGCGCCTTATATAGTGACCCCGCGAGCGCTTATTGGTCAATTACCCCACATGACTCGCTCGTGGCGGGTTCGTGCCGGCAGCAGCGGATGCCTCACCGGTCTTTGTCATCCGAAGTATCTAGAATCTGGAAGTATCTGAACGTGTATGTACGTGATTTTCGCGGTTACACCGTCGCATGCCTATACCTCAGTGCAATAATTGCAGTCTAGTATAAAGGTATGTGTAGGTTAATACGAATTTTCCTGTACATAGACTATATCATTGAAGAATATAAGAAATTCAGTAAAAAAAATTCTACAATTTTGCCATGGGGCCCATAAGCAATGTCTGATACACACAAAATTCTTATTTGTTTAGTAGAATGGCTTATGCAGTTGTGTGTTTTTCCGACAATACCGTGTCGGAAGTGCCGACAAATTGGATACATGAAGATGACAATGAAGTTATGTGCTGGTGGCCACCAACCTCTGTAAAAAACGTATCAACGTTAATATCGAAACGTGCGGACCCTGACAGAAAGTCGTGGAGCTTAATCTCTGTGAAAATACAAAAATACTTTGGTAAGAATTATAACCTTTATTTATGAAAATGTTTGTAGTATATATATATATATATATTTGTGCATTATTTTATTTCTTGTCTTTTTCTTAGCGTCAGTAGAAAAAGCGAGAAAAGCTGCAGAAGATGATAATTATACATCAACGGATGATCAATGCATGGGTAAAGGGCAACGTAAAAAGAAATCTATTATTCACGACAATCATTCAGATACAGATGAAAATAAAGAAAAGAACAATGATAAGAATAATCGTAGATCCAGTTCTAAGAATAGGTTGAAAGTTTATGGTAGAAAACAAGTAAATGTACCTATTAACAAAGAACAATCTGAAGGTGATCTTTCGGGGAACGAACAAAACATTGATAAAGCTCTTCCTGTATGGCCTACAGATCTAGAAATACAGAGTTCCCAAAATAATGCTAATATTGGCGTTAAATCTGTAACAAATAATAATCAAAACGATGGTAAGTTTATATTTTTTTTTGTATTTTAATCCTAAAACATACACGGATCTTTTTAAATTTGGATTTCAGTGATGCAGACAACTGGACGTGAATTAGTTAAAGAACATTCTGAAATGTCAGCATCTAAAAGTGAAAGTAGTGGTTCTGAAAGGACGTGGAATACGAATAAGAGCACAGAAAATAATACTGTATTAAATGTTCTGGAGAGAATTGACGGTAAAGTTCTTTTTTTTTTTACTGTAAACTTATATATAAATTGATAAATGTACCAATTCCACGTACAAATACGTTTTTAAAAATTCAATATTTGTCATATTTTAAAATTAAACGAATTTGGAAGTATAGTATAATATTGCCATTAAAGCCAAAAAAGATCTACTTCTCTTTTATATTTATCATTGTATAAAATTGATTGCGTTGTATAGAACTACAAAGTAAGAAATAAATAAAAATTTTACTTTATCCAGATTTATCTTTTTTTTATTTATAAATATTATTTTATTCCAGAAAATGTCGAAAATTTAATGCGGGCTATAGCAGATATGCACCTGGAATTAAATGATGTTTCAACACAACTGACTAACAAATATATTCGCAACGGTCAAAATAAATCTAATACAGAAAGAATTAAGACGTTTTTACCATTAAAATGTGTTGATGATATTAAAAAAATCGAAGTTGAGTTGAAAAATGATAAAACTTTATATAATGAATATGTAAGTACAACTAAACAAAATTTGATTCTATTTGCATACTTAATAAAATCGTTTTATTTCACACACACAGGAAGCTTTTTTACAAAAAATCGGAGGCCATTCACCGAGAGAACATGTTAGAAATATTTTGGCAAAAGTCTTTTCTAATGAATGTGCAATGAAATGTTCCTGGAAAGGACGCAGACAAAACTTTGCTGTATCAAAATTATTGGTGATTACAGTAATGAAAGGTATATTCACCTATATATTTTTTTGTAATATATTGCATAATGAACACAATTCAAAGGATTTTGCCTTTCTTTATAGACATCATTTTGGGACATCACGTTGTAACAGAGAAAGACCTGGATACAATATCTGCGGAGTGGTTCCGATTTGCAAAGCAACGGAAAAATCGAGAGGAAAAGGAGAATTAAAATTAAAAGCAGAACAAACAGCCTGCTATGTGGTATTCTCATTCTTGTCCATTACTTTTAAGTTTACTACACATTTTTAAATGCATTACATATTTTATTTGTGTTGAATTCCAAAGATTAAAAAAATTTTTATTTGCAAGTATTAAATGCATTACATATTTTATTTGTATTGAATGTCATAGGTTAAAAAAATGTTTGTAAGTATTTAATGTTTTTAAGTACTGTAAAATAGGTTAACTGGCCCATTAGGGTAACTTTGTCCAAAAAATATTTATTTTTCCATGTAACAGTTGTGTTTACTGATTGATTCAATGGATTTTGATGTAAAAAAGTAGATTTATCTGAATCAAGCAAAATATTATACTCAGCTGGCTATATGGGAAATATTTTCTATAAGCCAAAGTTTATTATATATATTAACTTTAGTATTGAATACCAAAGACTCTACAAAACTTTTTATTGTTTATAAAAAATAATATTATCGTATTGTGCACAGGTTATCTTGTAATGTTGTATTAATAAAAATGAGCAAATAAGTATATTTATTTTGTATTTTTATTATAAAAATTTCTGCTACCTTTCCCTTCTGCTAATCATATATATATATATGTAAGGTTAGCAAAAATATAACATAAATATAACAAGTAACAGAATATTTATATTCCATTCAATTTAATTAATAATAACAAACAATATTTCTCATATGTAACAGTAATAAAACAAGCAATA
>NW_020212856.1:0-2067 GCF_003070985.1 Temnothorax curvispinosus
ATACCCTGGTAACCATTCCTTTGCAATTCTGCTGTAAACTGCACGAAAAGTCGTGCACTAACTTTTGGGCAGATCATGCGTTTTCTATTTCCAACTTTGACTATTTTTCTGTTGGCAGAAACTTGCTCTCGTCGTAGTGCAACAGAATTGTGGAAGATATGTGTATGCATTTACATATAGCAGAATAGTGCAAGAAATGCGGCAGATGCTTGCGCAAATCGCAGTGCAACATAATTGCGCCAGATTTGTAGCAGCGCCTACTGCTACCCATACAGCACAAAATATTTTTAAAATATTTTTTAGAAAGATTAAAATAATTTACAAAAATATTTTTTATATTTATAGCACCACAGTGGTGTTGGGTAAGCCTTGCGTTGTATTGCTGGCGAAGATTGTCGCGAATGTCATGATTTTGCTTCGCGCTTCGCCGGAGGCCTGCTTATATTAGATCCCAACTGAAATTTACTTGCGAGTTAGTTTTACCATTACGCGCCGCCTAGTGGCATCGTTGCAAACTAGTACATACAGCAGAATTCAACAAGAATTACGGCAGATGCTTGCGTAAAGAAGTAGAGCAGCAGAAATACAAATGATTTTGGCAGAAATAAACAAAACAAGGCAAATGAGAGCTCGTTCGCGACGATGGACGGGCGACAGTAATAAAATATTACAAATTGAATAAAATATATATAATAAAGTAAACGTTTTGGTCCTTGGTTTGGACCCTCCTCAGTACATATAGCTGGTCGAGTGAAATGCAGTGGTCACAAGTAGTCAAAAATGCAGTTATTCCGCTCTCCGATTATGAGAGTGTGGATCTCGTATCCTCAACGTGACTGTTACCTTAATTCCATAAAAAGAAATAAATTAAACAAATATATATAGTCATACCTTAAAAAGTGATCACAAGAGTTACCTGACAGTCAAATTGATAAGATATACGACACCATCTCTCCGCGTAATACAATAAATATTACGCAGCATTTTTGACTACTTGTGACCACTGCATTTCACTCGACCAGCTATATGTACTGAGAAGGGTCCAAATCAAGGACCGAAACGTTTACTTTATTATATATATTTTATTCAATTTGTAATATTTTATTACTGTCGCCCGTCCATCGTCGCGAACGAGCTCTCATTTGCCTTGTTTTTTTTTATTTATCGTTATTGAGAGCGTTATCTTTGTTATTTTGGCAGAATATACCGTACATCTGATTTATCAATCAAACATTTTTCGAAATTCGTAACGCCAAAATGGACCGTATGGCCTACATCTCACAGCACGAAGCTATAACAGTTTCACAATCTCCACTTAACTTACCAGTAATTATTTCTATAAATATTTATAACATAAATTAAAAACAACTTTAATAATATTGATGATAATTATTTACACTTTATTTTAAAATATTTATTATAATTTTTTAGATACTTTCATTTTCCGGACATTATAATATTTACAAAATATTCAACGTATATATTTTCAAAATATTTAAATCTTTTTTATAAATATTTTATAAATATTTTGTGCTGTCTGGGAGTTTAGCGCGCTCGACTGTTCTTTTTCTGACGGGCAAATGCTGGCACGCTTTTTTCGCATTTCTGTCACTCGGATCTATACGGCAAAAACAACAATTTAAGCGACATTATACACTTGTGAAATTTTGCTGCAAATATGTTTCAAGAGTCTAGCACACTCGACTGCTCTTTTTCTCACGGGCAGATGCTTGCACGTTCTTTTCACATTTCTGCCGGTCGGATCTGTACGGCAAAAACAACAATTTAAGCGACATACACTTGTGAAATTTTGCTGCAAATATGTTTCAAGCGTCTAGCACACTCGACTGCTCTTTTTCTCACGGGCAGATGCTTGCACGTTCTTTTCACGTTTCTGCCGGTTGGATCTGTACTCAAAAGATACTTCCATATTGTTTTCACATTTCTGCTACATGTTTACTTTTAACAAATAGTATAAAATTTCACAGTAGCTTCTTACAGCAGACTACTGCAATAGTACAGTAAGTACTTGTTCAATCACAGATATTATGCACTTTTGTCGCAATT
>NW_020212857.1:0-2749 GCF_003070985.1 Temnothorax curvispinosus
TACTTGTTGATTCGACCGTGACCGTGAGAATTAAATATCAGAGATCAATCCCTGAATTGAACCGATCTGGTTTGACTGGCTTATCGCTCCGTAAACAAGAAACGAAAGTTGCTGCTTGCCAGATGAGGCAGTTCATCATCGCGCCTTCCGATCGTGCCGGCAATTAGTACTTATCGTCGTGCTTTTGCGAGCTTTCGCTCTTCTAGCGGGGCATTAGAATTTTCGTCTCCGCAGTTTACTCGATTTTGTAACACAGCACAGTGTCCACTGTTACCGCGAACCGAGAGAACACGGACCGGACGATCGCTGGAGTCTATTGCAGCATCGTTTTGCACCGGATTTTTCCATCGTTTTTTTTTACGTACGTACGCACGACTTTTTTACTTGATATAAATAATTATATGATGACGCGATACTTCTCGACGTACAGTGCAAGTTGAAAGTGTCTGAAACTGCAAGAACTATTCGAGACACTTTCTAGCTGCTTTCTAGCTGCCTCGAATTTTATTATATAGATCTTTTACCGGAAAACAAGTGTTCTAGAATATATTAGTTTGTCTTTACTTCATTGTATTCAACTTTAATTTTACTTAATTTATATCTTCTAACTTTGTTGCGGTCTTTCAGAGAGATTTTTAGAGCAAATCTGACATTTTTTATGACGTTCTTATCGTTCTACAAAAGCTGATTAATGATTAAACTACATTGACATTTTATTAAGTAAAAAGTATAAGTCACATTTCATTTTCTTTTGACGAAGAATATACATTATTAAATGCGTTATACATTATTAAACGCTCAACTAATTAATGTAGCTTACATAATAATGTTTGCCATGCTTGTGCACGTTTGCGATATCAACGACGACGTGATTATTATCCCTATTCGCTCCAACCATGCCTTTCGTGTCCCACGAATTTCTAACAGTCGTTTGTTCCGGAAAACAAATGATCGTGGGAGAATCCCCTCCACGCCGGAAAAAAGTTATTGTGGCAGGGAACCTCAGGTAAAAATTTCAAAGTCCTAGCTCATTTACTCTCGAAACGGGGAACAATCAAAATCTTGGTGGGACATGAAAGTGCATGGTTGGAGAATTACGTCAGTGTTGTGTGAAAGGTAAATGAGCATTTTTTCGATAAAAATGTATTTTTGTGTATAATTTAACCGTATTTAAAATATTTTTATCGTTAAAAAAGAAATTTAACATTCCACAGAGGTCTATTATGGCTCAGAGGCAGGTGGAAGAGGTGGGGAGGAGCTACGATTATATAAAAAAAATTAATTTTTTTACATAAAAAATATCTGTCACACTTCAAATTCGTTTTTTCTTATTCAGAAATTTTTTTTCTAGCATTCTTTAAGTCCTTAAAGTCTTTCTGTACCATTTAAAAATTACCAAATTTGCGGCGACGAAATTAAGTATTCCTATTTAATTAATAATTATCTCATATTTTTTTTCTCATTTGCACTACTTTTAGCTTTAATTTGCGTTTTGGTTCATTAAGCTTCGTCAATTTGTTCGTGAGTTATGATTTTTTAAGTAAAACGAGTCGTAACGTGTGTTTGTCAACATATAATTGTTGTAAAAAAATATTTAAATAAATGATTTTCAAATGTTCTTTACATTGATTTTTAGTCGAAGGTACAAAGATATTATAATAATTTTTGGGGAATTTTTCAAAGCTATTAACATTATAAAAAACACGTGGGACTCGAAAGTGCATGGTTGGAGAATTATTGGGGCGAAAAAAACGTTGGAGTGAATAGGGTTATTAATGACGGCAGTTCTGCGGAAGAGTATATATGCACTCGAGAGTGATGTGTTTGGTCATTAATATCCCTTCCACAATATACATGACTCGATATTCTTGACCACAGCTTGCCACGTAACCGCGGGATTATTGAAGAATAAGTCGTGCAGATCGCTATAAGGAATCGCATCATGAAGAATACAACTTACGCGCCGAAAATAATGGATGCGTTACGGGTGAAAGGAAATATCGTCGATGCGTTGCGTTGTGAGTAAAGAAACACGGTGATCAAATATTGGTGGTGGGAGCTTTCACGCTAACAAAGTTCAAGCAAACAAAGAGATAAAGACTGAATGTTTAATATTCGCAGAAATGTGCGATTTATCACTTTTGCGACAATCGTGAACAGTGGAATAATTATGCTTTGTAATAATTACACTTTACCATATTTTGCAACGATTAACGGTTATTTTACATAATATTTAAAATATTCTATAAATATTATATATATTTACATAATATTTAAAACATTTGTAAAAATATTTGTATACATATATATACATATTATAATATTAAATATTACACATAATTTTATTAACAAACATTAAAAATATGTTGTTGTATGAGTTTTATTACATTATTTTTAACATTATTTTAACAACTGTTAAATAGTAATTATTACTTTTTATATAATTGTTTACGGCTATAAAAATAATTGTATTATTTGTAGTTCTAATTTGGTTGTTCCTGTTATTATTATGACATGTTACTCTTAATCTGTACAGACAGTTTCACAGGCAATATTCAAATATTCTATTTGGATATTTAGAGACCAGAATTCAACGAATACAAACATATATATGTATATCTCGGTCAATGTCTTCTTGTCTACGAGTTATCATTATCTTAACTGGAGAATGATAACAGACATAAATACATTCAAGCAATTAGATTTATCTCACTATCGTTCAAAATTGTATTTTAGAGTATTATCAGAC
>NW_020212858.1:0-16704 GCF_003070985.1 Temnothorax curvispinosus
ATTATTATTATTATTATTATTATTATTATTATTATTATTATTATTATAGTAGTGCTCGTTTCAATTGACTTTTATTTTCACGCGCAGGTTGCCCCAACTTCGACTTCTATACATAAAATGGAAAGATATATTGCGAACGAATCATTGATTCACAATATCCATCGAACTGAAATTGAATGGAGATTAGCAGTGAAGTTAACTCTCTCAAACAGCTAATTTCTAAAATTGTCGAGCGGCTTACTCCTCGTATTTGACTGTATCGTTTTCGGTCGCGCCCGATTTATCGCGTCGCGGCGTAAATAAGTTAGGAAAGTCCCGACGATCATCGGGAGATCCAGCGACAGATTCCTCGTCGCCCTGTCGCGCTATCCCGATTTGTTCCGCTTCGTTCTATTTTAGGACATTATACGTGGCGGCAACTAGGTCAGCATTGAAGTGGTTGGTGTCCGTATGATATCGTAGCTGCGACGGAAAGGAAGGTTTTAGAATAAAATATTTTTCGCTGCCTTTTGTTATCTAAACGCGCATTTCCGACTCTAGTACACGTGGCGCTAAAAGTAACGCGTTTACTTTAAGTACGTAAAAAAAGAACTGACGGTGTAAAGATAGTACCTTTGACGTGCTTTTTGCGCAAAAACCAACGACATCGCAGAAAGCTGTTAATTGTTAGCCCTTAAAAATATCTTTTCAATAAGAAAGTTCTTCGAATATTATTTATAGCCTTTATAGGAGAGTATAGAAATATGTCTGAAATTAATATTTTAGATATGTTAAAAATTATCTTCTGCGTGTCTTTTTTCGAATTAGATATACAAGATACAATATCAACATTGACATGACAAATAATACAATAATGAAAGTGGTTTATTCAAAACTAATTATGTAAATAAACAATATCGAAATTGTGAATATTTAAATGTTTTCAAGTCGCATCGTATAGAGGCTTTTCGAAATATTAAATGTACTCCAGTTTCTTCAGGCTCACATAATTCCGAATTCGTAAACGAATCGCGATTCTCGTTTTTGCAACACGCTTTGGTGTGCCCTATAAATATACCTAGATGACAACCACGGACTTCCTCTTCGTAGCTTGTGCCAAGCAGAAATTCCGGTGTGTCACGGAAAAGGTCTAATACGCGTCTCACGGTTCTCTAATTGAATCGGTGTTAAAACGTGACATCAAGACCACCGCGTAGATAAATCAATCATCTTTTATGGCATTACGCATAATCATCGGGATTATCGTAATAAATTTTGTTTTAAGCGGGGAGCACACACTTTTGCATAACGCATAATGCGTAAGCATAAGAAAACTGATTAGTCTATTTCATTATGCACATGTGTATGGACCAATCAATTTTCTTATGCTTACGCATTATGCGTTGTGCAGAAGTGTGTGTCCGGGCCCTTATACATTGCCGCGTTGAACTAACGTTTACTATACAGCAACTTCTGTTTTACAATATCATAATCATGTTTTTATTTTTTTATTGGATATATACATATATGACATGCGCTGTCTATAATGATTGAACTTTCGCATAATGTATCGCCACATCTTTTAATCTCGCATTTTCATATCTTTCAGAAAATCGATACGATGCAGAAGTAAATAGTGATTGAACGTCCCGAGAGGGTAAATGTGTGGTACGGGGGATATTCAAACACCAGGATGACCAGCGAGCATCCGTCGACGAGCGCAATTGCAGCAAAAGGTATGTGTATGTGTGTGCATATTTATAAATACGTATATATATATATATACATTTGTATACGAGAGTTTGCGTGCGGAAAGTGTATTCATTACTTGCAATAACATTTAGTTAATCAGCCAAATTACAATTAATGCACATTAAGAACGATAAAGCAGCTTTCTTCCTCTCTCTTTGCCTGTGTGCCTTATTTTTTGGATAATTAATGTGGTTTGATCAAGAAGACGATTAAACAATGTTAGACTCGAAGATTTGATGATGTCCAACGCATTTAAATTCATACCATCTGATCATCGCGAATCGTATCGATCATCGCGAAAGTATATATAATTTCTATTATTTATCTCTGTATTGTACCACGTAGAATTTCGAAGATCGCGATTCTTCAAATTGTATCTTTAAAGTCTTGTGCCCACTATGTTAGAAATCGCCTCGACATTTCGGACAGAGAAAAAGAATTAATCAATGGCATTGATTTAAATTGTTTAAAATTGTTTAAATGTGATTCGTCAATTCTTTCGCCACCCGAGATTTCGGAGCGATTTCTAACATCATGGACACAAGGCTTAACAACATGCTTGACGACATTGAGCTATCGAACTGGATACTTATCTATACTTCCAGTGAATTTAAATTTTAGTACTGTAAATATGCAAAAATTGTTACATTTATCAACAGGATAATTAGCATAACGTGCATCCGAGCACAATCACACCGATTTTGATTTTTACAAATCGTGAATAATTTTAATGATTTTTACATATATACGCCAAATAAAATATGATCAGGTAAATTAAATGCGAAATGTAATAAATTTACATAGAAAATGTATTGCTGTTGCGGAACACGCTCGAAGTCTGCGTCATCGATCATAATTTTCGCATTTATTCCGTCAATATACGTTGAATAATCAATTTTCATTGCGCGCTCGTTTGATTTTATTGACAAAAAAAAGTGTAACGCGTGTGGGAACATTTTGGAAATATAACCGACAGGATTGTCAGAAAACTGCCTCGTAGCGGATTTACGTGTGCACGATATTTTCGCGAATATTTTTCAAAGTCTGGCTTCGTTGCTGTTCATGAAACTTTTGTGTAACACACAAAGAGATTATCAATTTAATAAAAATATAACTGATGCCTAGTCAGTCTAAAAGGACACGTGTTATAAAAGTGTGGAATCACTTTTTGATAACTTCACCTACCTATGTAATACCATAAGCGACAAAACTGTCTCAAACGCGAATAAATGAATAACGAAACCTAAATAAAAGTTAAACTCAAGTGTTTAATTTTAATTAAATCAAATATTAGATAAATAAAACGTTTAAATTATAATATTGGTATAAAAGGATGTTACAGATATCTCTCTAATACATAGATTGTTTAATAAATTTGCTTTTGTCTCGTTATATCTTTATTTATATATTATAATGATCTTATGTAACTAGATTTTTATGTTACATTTTTTTATATTGTTTATTATTTTATATTGCTTATTGTTTATTAGTAACTTTACAAGTTTGCGTGCTTATAGAAATTTACCGAAATATGAAATAAATAATTTTTTTTACAAATGACATTGCATCACTTTCAGTATAAGTAATGACGTTTTGTCTTGTTTTATTAAATTTGGTACGAACAACTAGCTTGAACCATCGAATTAGATTTGATAACAGTTATAATCGTCTGGAACTAGAGTACAAAATTTGATATGTACCTACATATTCAAAGTTTTTAAGTTCACACATATTTTGATACTTTAATTCAGAAAAGATTCTTTCTCTTTCATCGTCTTTTCATATCTTCTGGTACGAACGGTAAAATATCATAATCCGTAACCAAACAAATTATAATCGATAGAATATCGCGCGAACCGCGGAGACACGCGTCTTCGTCGTGATGCCAAGAATTCCGGAATGCCGCTTACATCGCACGAATTCCCGACGGTCGGTTCGAAACGCGCGATTCAACCACCGAGTCGACGACGAGAGGATACCGTGAAACATAACGCAATATGCATTTGTATTCGTGACATCCGGATAACACGCCTGTAGTGTCAGATTACTGTAGACTATAAGAGAGACCCTTACCGCGGGGTCTCTAGGCTTCAAAAGGAGAAAAATTTCGATATTTTATTTGTATTAATATTACCAGGTAAAACAATTACATAATTATTTACACGATAATCATCTTTTTATTTTAAATAATATATATATATATATATATATATATATATATATATTTATTATAATATCTCTAAATATATTTTGTAACATATTTATTACTTTATTTATATACATATTATGTTATCTTAGCTACAATTATCATTTAAATGGTAATTTAGGGTCGATTCAGACACAGCCGTGCCGTATCCGTACCGTGCACGAAACAGAACATCAGACAAGGATACCTATTGTCTCCATCCTTGTCTAATGTTGTCTCCATCCTTGTCTGATGTTTCTGTTTCGTGCACGGTACGGATACGGCACGGCTGTGTCTGAATCGACCCTTAAGTGATATTTACAAGCGACCTTTAAGTCTTCCTTGATACAAGCTTTCTCGTGACGTCTTAACCAGGAAGCCCACAAAATTAATTTGCGCCAAGGGTTCTAAAATAACATAGTCCGCCTCTGCACGCCCGCACGCTCCGAAATATAATTGTCCGGTATATACGGCCCCCGAAATAGCGCGTTTGTTGCGCGCTGAATTTTGCGCGCACGCGGCCGCGCCGTGCCGCGCGCGTATGTATGTACGCACACGCTCGGCATTTATATTAATAGAGCGTGCACTTTTGCCGCGCCGCGATGACCCATGCAATACGATGGGACCGCAGCGATGTATCCGACGTTACTGCGGCCCGTAGATGCACGCGCGCTGAACAAGACGAGGCAACCCTAGCTACTAAAATATATTCGTCTTTACGCGTCTCTTACACTTATAAATCGCATCTCACCGTGACGATTTTCCATTGTGGCGTTTACGCCGGCGCGAGTCGTTTCAATCGAAACATGTGTCGTCTGTCGAGTCACGCACGTTTATTTTGATAAAAAGATGGTGAAAGTCATATGCAGCCTAAGAATTGCTCAAAAACATCCGACGATATTTTATGGACAGACTTCTCGTGCACTTTTTTCGAATTTGTTTTGACAAAATTTACCAAGCCACCAAACAATTTTGTGAATTACTTACGAGTGAAAATAAATTCCGTGAGCTATGTAAAAGATGCAGTCTTAATCTTGTCCAAATTAAAGTATCGAAATATAAATATGAAATACGAAATTTTAAATCTTTGGAAATGCGCACGTAAAGCCTCGTCGTTGTAGTTTCAAAAAATTAGAACTGTCTTTAATACTTTTGCAACAGAATGTCTGCTTAGAATTCTCATTCGGTGGTTTTCGCGTGAAATTTCACAAAAGTAACGCAAAATGTCGCTGTCCGCGCGGATATACGAACGTGACGCGATGCCATTCGCGAGGATCAGCAACGTCGACGCTCGCCTATAATGTACACGGATGCATTAAATAACGTAGCCGGTCAGGCTAATGAAGCCCAGCGGAGACGAGGTGAGTTTGCACATATCGAGTGCGCTTCTATTTTTAGCCAACGCCATATTGCGTTACGCGTTTCGTAACTACCGATACTGGGTGCTCGATCGCATCAACTAGATATTAGATCGTTAATGATTCTATTTACTTCGCACATTTTATAGGAGAATTGCAGCATTGTACGGGCAAAAATAAAAAGTAGAACTGCGACGCAACGCACAGAAATATTCTATTAAATTGTCGATAATATTTATTTAAATTTATTTAAATTATTCATAAATTTTTATTGTAAACAGTATAATACTTATGATATATTCAGAGATCGTTTTGTGCAATTTTTCTTTTAAACATTGGAAAACTTGGCTTCGCATATTATTATTCTAAAAAAAATTAGTATTATTTAAATATCGAGTTACTAATTAAATAATGCGCACCAATATTTATTAATACTTTACTCATGCACTTAAAAATTTTCCAATTTATCTTCCGATTTTATTGACAAAGGATGCAATAACGCGTGCGGGAACATTTTGGAGATATAGTCGATAAAACTGTCAGAAAAATACGACCTCATGACGGATTTACACGTGTGGAATATTTTCGCGAATATTTTTCAAAGTCTGGCTTCGCTGCTGTCCATGAAAACTTTCGCATGACGCACAAAGAGACTATTTCAATTTAACAAAAATGTAACTGATGTCTAGCTTGAGAAAGAACACGTGTCACGAAAGTGTGGAATCGCTTTTTAATAGCTGGATGATATAGGGTGAGACAGGACTCGATTTATATTCATTTAATTAACTTTCGAAGCGACGTAGGATATCGCCTGGCACAATTACTTTCACGGATGCTTTTATATGTAAATCTTATTATCTCTTCTGGTTAATTTATTCAACACGTCCAAGCGTAAAGCAAAGAGTCTCAAAAGGGAAAGAATCGGGAAGAGAGGATCGTTCAACTCTATAGTTGCATATTCGCCTCTCAGTGTGGTGCGACGATCTTGATGCGCGCTTTCAATTAATCGTTGGCGTCAATGAGCTCCGAATCGCGTCTCCTCCGCGACCTTCGACTCTCGTTCGCAGCCGCGTAGGACGGTCGAACTTGACTTTGGTGGAGCCCCGTTGATTTTGGCAGGCATGCGTATGTGCGGCTGCACGATTATACTCTCTTTTCGCGCTTCATGGTCAATTCCATGACAATTTTCTCAATATCAAGCACATAATCCGCCTCATCAAATCGTAAAAAAAAATCATGTTTCGAACTCCCGTAATCTTAACTATATACGAGCAAACGAGATTCGACGAAATGCTTTGCACTCGACAGATTTCTGTGCAACGCATAATTTTGGTAGATACGTTAATTAATGTTCTGGAGAAATCATCAGGAAAAATTTTATTTCTCTCATTATTTTTGTTGTTACTAATCTTGATAATCTGATTTAAAAGAATTTCAGAATGATTACAATACATTTTTTTTTTTCTTACATTATTTCTTCGGAGATATTTGGCATAACTGGGGCAAAGCCTTACGGAATTGATTCTGTACATTTTGACGAATCGATCATCCGTCGATGATAGTTCGCGCTCGTCGACGAGATATTGTACACGTTTTTTAAGTGTCCGACGCAACGAATAAACCAAAATAACTCGAAGCAGGTCCCACCAGGCCAGGATAATAATATGAATGAAATACTGGCAAGCCGGTTGGTTGGGTAAGAAGCTGGTATTCCTCGAAGCCAGCTCACCGCCCTACCCCGTCCCTCCATTCCTCTTAGTGTTCGTACATCTCTTTTCTCGAAATTAGAGGACACCTGCCTGAGCTCTTCTGGCTTATCTCCACATGAATGAAGAGAAAACGTCCTGGCACCTGAATCCGTGGACCGGTTAAGGTAGCGCGGACATTTAATCCGTGAATGATCGCGGTGAGAGAAAGACTTGGTTTTAAATAAAATACCTGCGGTATATCCAAGCAAGATATTGATGTATTATTAGTTTTTTTATTGTATACTAGACACTACAGACGCGCGCTACGCGCGCGCTATTTATCTTTAACATTTCACTATTAACCCTATTATACACAACTGTCAAAATATACAATGACAGCTGCAAATGAAGTAAGCGCAGCAAGGAAACCAATCGGCATCGCGGAAAAGCGGCAACAATAAACTTCACATCTCCTTTTTAGAAAAGGATACATATATTGCGAGAAAGAGATTATATAGGGTGACGTCTGTGTTCACACTTTTCCATAAATTTATCGATATCGATATCGACACGATTGTGCACGTATCCTAATTTCATTTTACCCTTTGGCGGGAGATGTCTGGCGTAAAAGGTCTGCTTTGTGACGATAACGATTATTACGACACACCGGCAAGACCTCCCACGGATCGAGCTGTCGCCGACAGAAATATATTGTTTGTCCGGTCGCGAGATATGCGGGAGACGTTTACGACTATTATTAATCGGAAGTGTTGTGCCAAGTCGTCGAAATAAACCCCGCTCGATTATCTCTCCTGTCGTGCTTTTATATATCCTCCTCGCGCGGCGTGTACACGGCTTTAAGCACTGTGATAACGATTTTATTGGACGCGGAATTGTCTCTCGCCGCGCGTGTCCGATGGCAGACCTTCATTCTAGAAACGAACGATATGTCGATGGCATCTGGTATTTGAAAATAGTTTAGCCAATATACCAATCTTGGCGATGATGTAAGTTCGATTTTGAAAATTTTGCTATACACTGCGAATACAAGCGTGTTATATTTTAGCTGAAGCTCAATTCTTATATATACATTTTTTTTGTAATTTTAAATCACGTCATTTAACACGATTGAACCGTATTAACTTTTAATTTAATACGATTAAACATGTTAAATGACATAATTTAACACAGGAAGAAACATGTAAAAAGAGCTTCAGTCAAATATATTATTTTTACACGTTTATGCGTGTAAAAATAACATACTTGGATTTGCAGTGTAATCGAATTAGGCTACCGCGATAGTTTATTTTCGCATCTCATTGGAACGTAACGTTTTTAAACCGAAGTTGTATCTTTTTTTCAATACAAATATATCATCTATAAGCTAAGCAGGATCGTAAAGTATCAGGGGTTATTTGTGGATTATGATTTCAGCAGAAACTCAACAAAGCTAATTAATCAATATATATAAGAAATATTAAATATTTTATAGATTATGAAATGCTGAGATATTTCATCGAACGCGAGGCATTTCTGCGGAAAGTATAAATACAAAGTAAAAATGTAATTCCTATGAAAATCTAAATTGTAAGTTTCTGAGTTGTAAGCTGAAAGGTTTTATTCTTTATAAACTATTTGATGCCATAAATCATCAGGGTTATTGATCAGGGAAAACCGGAAAAACCGGAAAATGTCAGAGGGAATCACAAAATTTATTAACCCAAGATAAGATTAAATTATACTGTAATACCGATTTAAAATTTTTAAATTATTTCTTTGAAAACTATTAAATAGAATTTTTTAATTACTTAAGGAAGCATTATAAATATTTTTAATGATTTTTTTTTTAATTTTGCAGTAAGCGATTTGCAGAAATTAATAGATAGTTAAAAGGGAAAATTATATCTTAATTTATGCAAATTCGTGATATGTGTTAATGATTTTTTGTAAGTCATTCACAGCAAAATAAAAAATTGTATAAAATATTTATTATTCAGCATTTTTTTGAATGTGAACGGATTTACCGCGAAAGGAATATTTTTGTCTTTGTTTTGCATACAGATATTGCTGAACGTTATTCGAAATTATGTAGTGTCAAAATTTCTCTAATTAAGAAGGTAATTAGAACGTAGTGTTTAGTGAGACAATTAAATCTCAAATAATGTACACACACAAAAGACAATATTCTAATTTTTAATTAATATCTAAAAAAATTTAACTTTTTTGTTTTTAAAAATAAAATAAAAAATTAAGCGACCCGACTGGCCAATTCTCATTTATTATAACTCACAACGTTTCAACCATAATCTGATCCTTCTCAAGAGATATTATAATTTAATACGCAACATTAAACATCATGCGTCGCCAGACGTTGTATCCATGACGACGCATGATGTTTAATGTTGCGTATTAAATTATAATATCTCACTTGAGAAGGGCCAGATTATGGTTGAGACGTTGTGAGTTATAATAAATAAGAATTGGCCAGTCGGGTCGCTTAATTTTTTATTTTATTTTTAATTATTTACTGGCGAAGAAAAGGTTATTATCATTGTTTTTTTTGTATTCAGTACTCCTTTCAGGAGAATTTTTCTAAAAGATGACTGAGAAAACCGAGAAAAGTCAGGGAATATTTATTTTTCTGTTTCGCTAACAATCTTGATCACGCAACAGATTTTAATTTTGAAACAAAACAGTTTCTTACGCTTTTTTTCGTTATGCACGCGCAAGAAAATGGTTATTCTTTCGGATCGTTCAAAGTACACATTTGAGATGGAAGGCTGTGATTCGAATAAACGGTTGGAAACAAAATTTTAATGATTTCTACTCTACCTTGACCAACTCACTTTTTTAGCTTATTAAACTAACTATACAGGCTAACTCGCATCGTGATCGTAAAATACTGGCTCGTCAATACGAAAACGTCGGGATAGGAAAAGAAAAATAAATAAATAACAGGGAATGGAAGGAGGGACAGAGTGGGATAGGATAGCGTGATCTTCTATTTTAATGAGCGGCTGCGTTGGCGCGCGGAAATGAGAGACAGCCGGATAATCGGTGTGGTTTCTCAAAATTGCAGCGCTCATATAAGCTCCTAAGTGTCGACGAAGATACGATTGAAAGTGCCAAGATTTTCTTCGATCGTAATGACGACGCCCCGGAAGACTCACTTAAGACTCGTTAAGTATACGCTCAAGCCAAATTTAACTGACGAGTAAATTTCCAAGAGCAAGACAAATTAGAGATGATAGAAACTCTCTGTTAATCAAGTGTTTTGTCTTATCGATCCGAGAGAGAATGTGAAGATACAATAACTCGATTCCCAATTGCATTTATTCTAAATTTATGCATCGCTCCATTCCTATTTGCATATAAATCTGCTGTGGAGAATGAATTATTATTATATATATCTTATATTTTATATATGTTTTAGATATCGACCGTTTTCGTCAGATGTGTTACTTATTTCATTAATACAACGTTAATATTAAGTTGCTTTTAAATATTGAATATCAAGATTTTGACAATTTTACGAAGTTAGAAAATAAGCGTTAATTATCTCAGAATTATTTTTGATGTGACACATTGGAAATTATATATTTTAAAATATAACTGATATGTTATATCTCAATAACTCTGTGATAACCTACTTAAAAGAATTCTGCTATTTTATGACAAAATATTTACTGGAATTCAACGTTATTGTACTTTCAAATTACATAAAATCAATTTATTTATGAATATGGATAGACAAGCTATGAAAAGAAAAGCAATAATCGCTTGTTTTTTTATTAAACAAATTGAAATATGCTACGTGATTGTAATTTAAAGTTTAATCTTACCGATTCGGGGGCGATTTCAGTTTCAATAATCTTACGAAAGGAATGGAATTTCTCAAATTCTCCAATATTTAACATATTTGATCGAGTGCGATAATAATCCATATGAGTACCCGAGAGCCAAGGCAAACATGACTTTGATCCCCGCATAGTTTACGAGAATTCTATTTTGACGGATGACTATTTTAATTGGAGACTTAGCAGGATCCGGGGGCAGCCGTTCTTAACGCTAAATGCGCGGGTGGAGATACGGGGGGTGGGGGCTTCGCACATTTCATGAGCGTATTTTCATCGTGGCCGCAACCATATGGCCATATTACCGAAAGTGCGAAGTTATTTCCGGCTGGGATATACTATTCTGAGAGCTCGACGTAAGTCTCTTCGGGTACAGGGTTTGTTGCGGGTATCTGGCAGCGCGCGCGAAATACCGCGCGATTCTGCAAAACACAATCGTCGTCGACGTCGTCTTCTTAGATAACGACAGGCGACGTTCAGTAAATGTGTCCGTGTCCATGTCCGTCTGACGTCGATGCGGAGGTTTCATTCAAAAACAGATCTACGTCCGTCTACATTTCGCGACATTTCGCGTGCATTTTTGATGTATTTACACGTGAGATGGATGCTGCGGGAAAAAATACCTCATATCCGCAGATTTACAAGTAATCTACGTATGTGGATTTTCAAGCGATAGTCCTACGAGAAAAAAAAACGAATACATAAGTACTGAAACGTATTGAAACAAATTGTTCATTCGCGTTTGTCCGCTCTCTCTTGCTTAGTCTGGATCCGGTTTAACGGACACTTTATTTCCGAACGTTCTCGCAGTCTTCGCTATTACGTCTTTCGAGTGGCGGTATTTTGACATCTCTCTAGCTCGTACATCGCTGTCTGCGTATTTTATCATCTTAAAAAAAGATCTCTCACCTCTCGAAATAAACACGGCGCGTAGTAAGTTACACATGTTGGACTCGCGCGCACAAATGCCAAATTGTTTTCCGTAGGAATAACCATCGTAAATGTTTCTCGATTGATCTATTTCGAAAACACAATTTGTATTAACGGCGACAATCGATATCAAGGACAATCGGTTTCTTCGTGAGGATTTTTTTTTTCCAAAGTGATATATTTAGCCGTGATTAATATGCATGGCACCTGATGTGCGCCGAACTAGTAAGGATAATAAATTATTCACATCGATTGACTTCCTTATTCGCTTTTAAATTTCAGAATCCGGTGAATGACATGTTTCCTTTTATGGTTCCTCCGAACGTGTGACATGTTTCTTTCCTGTAATTAGTTTCATGCAGTTTAAATTCGATACATATGACGTATCGTTTCTTTGGCTTTTCGCTGTATGAAAGACAAGTTTTATATTAGTTTTACTCGCATGAACGCGCGACGGCCGACGCGGATTGGCTGCAAATAACGAATTGGCCGGACACTTACTCCCGCGTGTCCATAATATCGAGCTTTTATCTCAACATATCGGCGTATCTACGTCGCGCGAGAAGTTATTCTTGTCGAAGTTACGCCAATTTCCTCTTGCGTCTCGCTTGCTTCTCGCGCGGCACGTTGCGTCGACGTCGGCATCGCACGTCGGTCCCACCACCGCGACCGGTATAGTAAATTCCCGGAGCGATTGATGATATTTTCAGATATCTGCCGCGTATATCTTCCTCGTCGCGCTTGACGTGTCCCCGCCTCCGCCGCGCCGCGGCCGCCTCCGGAGAGATGCATTCAAAAACAGTCTCGGCACGAGTTGGATAATCTCGAAATCGCCTGGCACGTCTTGGCGACGTCAATGCGGAGGTTTCATTCATCGTTCCGTATATTTTCGATTTCACCCTGCGCCCCGTTCCCCAATCCCTCCCCCCCTTTCGTCACCCTCGGTTCTCTTACGTCCGCGGGCCTCACTTGTTGCTGCACTGACGCATCGTCTATATATAGCCGCCGCGCCGCCGAAACGCCCGATATTATTTTCGACATTCTATTCCGCTGTCGTTTGATCATCGGATCGAGAGGTGTACGAAGAGAGAGGAAAAGAAAGAGAGAGAGGAGTGGCAAGTCGTCGTTATATACACGGCGATCTAAAAATAGGCGGTGAGGTGTCGCGGGAAGACGCGGGGGTGTTATTACAGGCGAGATAGATGGATTCGCAAGCGCGACCACCGGTCATTCCGGAGTTAACGACTCGTGTGAGAGACGACGTTAATGTTTGTTGCCCGTGAGCGCGCGCGCGCGCACAAGCTCATTCTATTTTTAGACGGCCCGATCGGCAGCTATACGGGCATCGTCAAGGCCGCGCATTGCGAAACGATTATCGATGTTGGCGCATGTTACTGCAGTCGGTCCCTGGATCCATCTGTGTTCTTTGTGTACGATTTTGCGCGCGTGCAATTCCGCGATCGGCTCGTATTGGCGTTAGACGAGGACAGAGGACACAGGATTCGTCGTTTGTTGAAAGTTGCCTGTATATTTAAATATAGATTGTGTTTTCGTACGTGAATGCACATTCTGATGCAACGTTATGGAACCACGTGGACGTCTGCTCGGTTTTAAGTGTAAGGATTACAGGTCGCCCTACTGTCGAATCCAATTAATATTACTCAAGTTTGTCTCGGTACATGATTAAATAAAATGTTGAGACAGTGTAAAAATAAACTAGATGCTTGTAGAAAAGAGCCGAATTAAAACCTATCTCAAGAATTATTTATCGAAAAGCTAATTTATAACGGTTCTATCTTTATGTTAAACTAAATTTTATGATAAAAGGTATATTTTTTTATAAATTGGTAATTTATTATTTTTGATTGATGATGAATTCTCATTGATATTCTGTCTTAAGATAACAAAATTCTATTTAGCATTTTAGTATGACTTTTAGAGAACTTGTTTTATTGTATGTACAATCAATTGCTATTTCTTATTTACTGATTATACGTGTCAATTAGTAGTCGATTAGTTTTATGAAGAATCGATTTTGAACCTGCTTCTGTAGCGTGCTCTTTAATATTACGTCTATATGGTGATCTTTGACATTTGTTTCGGCCAGGCAGTCAATTAATTCGGATCTAAAAAATAATTGATGTTAATCGCAATTTCAAGCGATTTACAAATTTAATGGGTCATCTGAATTGACGTGACTCACTTATTTAACATATTTTTTTTCAAGAAATAACTTCTCTCATTTGGACTCTATATTATCGATGTTGGAAACCTTTTGCGAGAATATTTTTTAATATTTTCCCTTGGGCACATATGCGATCTGCCTGCTCCTCATGTGCGACCAAACGTATCTCATATTGTGAGTAACCGTAGCTAGTAATATGATACAGATTCCCATCGCCTTAATAAACATCCGCTTTCGTTCGTCTAAGTTTTGCGAGGATGTCCAGCTTAAAAACTCGACCATGTCCTTTGCCATTTGCGATGTCGTCGACGGGGTGCCATCGTCGTATTCCACCGCTCCTTCAGTTAGCATCTGAACACATGATTCATAATACGTTGTAATGACTATCAAATGAGAGGGCGCACAATTAAAATTTCATTAGCATGAAAGATTAATTAGTGAAATAAATATTAACAATGTTGATGTATAAATAATAAAATTATCTCTTAATAAGGTATAATTCGGCACAATCAATACCTCATTGACATTTATCTTAAGTTTGCCGAGCTAACAATTTGGCGGATGTTTGTTGTATCTGTAAACTATGTCCGGTCATTATATTTTCCTTTATTTATTTATTTATTTCGTTATTATCCTATGCTTCTATCTTTTTAGAAGAGAGGAAGAGATAACTTGAATTTTCCTCAATAAAAGGAAAATTAAAAATGCATTCTGAGTTACGAAGATATAGAGATTCTCAAGGCTCATTGATGGATATAGACAATTAGCGTGTTTCATTGCTTAATTTTAAACAAATTTGAACACATTTAAATTTTACAACTGAATGTTAAAGATCATGTAGAAGAGATAGCGCCTGTTAAAACTTGTACGAAATATTTTATCTCAAATTGAGAATTAAGTATATAGATGAAAGAAAATAAGAGGAAGCCTCGAACTATCTGTATAAAAATATGCGGAATAATATATATTGGATACTTACTTGCGCCATACTGATTACGTTTCCGGGAAAGTAGGCATTAAAATGTTGCTGATCGGTTAAAGATACACCTGCTGGCGGTTCCATCCATCCCGTCAGCAAAGAAAATACGTAATTTCTACCGTTCCTCCTGGCAAAAATGATGTAGGTCAGATCTGGTGGGTACGCGCCGAAATTTGCCGCCCTGGCCGCTTCCTCATTCGGAAAAGGAGGTGGCAATAAATCAGACAGTCTTCCGGGTCTCATATAGTAGTTACCCTCTTCGTCAGGTCCGTCTCGAATCTGCATATCCGAAATCGATATCTATGTTATTCCATGAAGTCCAAACCGGATAAAAAAAGTTAATTTAAAGTTTTACATTAAAAGATCAATCAAGCATTCTTCACGAACTGTATAAATATTTATTTGTATTTTATTAATTAGATTAAAAATATGATTAGTTATTATTAATGCATTAAGTTTCTACATGCATAAGATACTATTAATATATATTTGGTACGGATAAAAAAACATCATGAAGCAATGACAAGACCAATAGATTACATGGCTATATAAGATTATATCGTTTTTGTATTATCTTAAACTAGCTGTCAGTTCTTGCGATAAATAAAAAAAAATAGTTTGATAAGACACGTGAACCATTGATTAACTTTATCGAACAATTTTATACTACTAAATTGATAACACATATGATGCATTTACAATAGCATATAATGTTGCAAAATAGTAACTTAATATCTGTAAAAACTTTCTGTAAGATTGTGATAGGAAAGTCACCACATTTTGTATCAAATAACTTTTCAATATTATTTCGATATATACAAGATGATTTGAAACAACCCTATTGTCCCGCAAATATCATATTTCTGACTCGATTTGAGATGATTTTTCCTGTAGATTTTCACCGAAGCTTAGTTTTCGAGTTATAAAAGGAAATAGTTATCTTACTACGGGCCGGGTACAGGAGGTAGGCAGGGACGGCGCGACTCATCGTCGCGGGTGCAATTCACCGTCCGCTGGATGTAATCCGTTAGTGTGCAATTCGCTCACTTGCAGAGAAAATGGCATGGTATATCGAGAATTTTTTGTCGCGTCGATGCGAAGATGATCGGCTTGCGGATGTAAGGAATGAGGCGCTTGTTGCGATCAGCTGTCGCGCCGCTCCTGTCTACCTCCTGTACTCGGCCCGTAATAAGGTAACTATTTTCTTTTATAACTCGAAAACTACACTGAGAAAAAAATTTATTAATTCCAAAAATTATTTAGTCCGATACGTTCAACTAAACATTTTAGTTGGTTAACTAAACATTAGTTGAATTAATTAATTCTTGATTAAAGAAACTAAATAAATTGTTGAAACAAACTAATGTTTAGTTAACTAATTAAAATGTTTAGTTGAACGTATCGGACTAAATATTTTTTCGGATTAACAATTTTTTTCTCAGAGTAAGCTTCGGCAAAAATTTTGCTACAGGAAAAATTGTCTCAGAATTAAGTCAGGAATCTGATATTTTCGGGATAATAGGGTTGTTTTAAGTTTCAAATCACCGTATGTACAAGCTACAAGAATTTGTTTTTCTACATTGCTATCTTTTTTTCTTATTATTATTACATAAGAGAAAATGTTACAAGACTGTAGAAATATTTGGTGAATTTTAGTAACTGAAGAGTAACTCTGAATCTTCTTCAAATACCCAACTTTGCAAACACACATACACACACACTCTCTCTCTCTCTCTCTCTCTCTCTCTCTCTCTCTCTCTCTCTCTCTCTCTCTCTCTCTCTCTCTCTCTCTCT
>NW_020212859.1:0-338 GCF_003070985.1 Temnothorax curvispinosus
GATTCGCCAACTGAAGTGAGTTTACAAAATCGCTAGTACATTCTATGTGTTCGGCGTATCGCCTTGTAAATAGCATAGTTACTTCATGTCCATGTATTCATGTATCGTTTATACTTAGTTGTATAAGTCGTTTGTAATTCTCGCGCGAAACGTCGGCGGATCGCGATCAGCCAAATCATGCGACTCACCTGTCGGTGCTGCCATCGCCCATCCGCCGACGGTATCCACCCCCCCGGAAAGGGAACAACTACTCGCCGCAGCGACATGTTCCAGGACCGCGGGGACAGAAGCATTCGCAGTTCAGCCGTCCTACGGCACACACATTTTGGACAGCCGTC
>NW_020212859.1:348-1906 GCF_003070985.1 Temnothorax curvispinosus
GAATTCGCAGTTCAGCCGTCCTACGGCACACACATTTTGGACAGCCGCCGTGCGGCACACACACACATATATATTCTAAGAGCCGTCCTACGGCACACATTCGCCGGGCAGAACGCATCTCGAGATCGCCTTTTTGCCGCCTTGCTCAACCGGGAGTGCGCACGTCTCCAACTGCCTTTTCCTGCCTGCTCTATCGCTTGTTCTCCACCGTTTTGCTTGCTTGCACGAGTTTTGCCACCGCATGCCGAAAGAGACCCACGGAGCGGCCAAGTTCAAGGGACAGGACGAGGATTGACGGAATCACGGGAACGACGGCCGACACGGTGAGTCGCTTCGCTTAATATTTCGTTGCATGCGTTTCTGCTTTCGCGTTAAACATTTGATAGTCGTGAGGGGAAAGCGACAACCCCCCTCTGGTCCTTCGAGTATCGCAAATCTTGCCTCCGGGGCGAAACTATCCCCGTTCACTATGAAATATCATAAATGGCAACATTCACCCTTCTCTCCTCAATATCTCATCGCGTTTTTAAACAGTAGCATATCGTAGCTTTTGAATAAAAATAAATGTAAATAAATAAAAAAATGTAAATAGCAGTAGTAGAGTAATAAAAATAAGTTAGTACGCGCATTGTACTTGTTATTTTTCTTTTATTCCTGGCAGTATTATATATAACTTTGCGTCCTTAAATATCCTTCTGTGCGTCTCATTTTTTCATAACCGTAAGATTCAAGCAAAGATTTATGTCGAATTTCTTACAATAAGTCCTTCGTCGTAACAGATTAATTATTATTGCTCTCTTTTTTTTTATACTCTCTGCAATATACAAAGTGTTCCAAATTTTTTCAAACTAGCAGTATGTTCTATGAGCAGAAATAAGAAAAAATGTTATATAAATATAGGTCCCAAAATGCTTTATTTGTTTATACCAAAAATACCAAATGTATAAGAAATAATTTCACTTGAATCATTGATAAACGGAAGTTCTCAGATTCCCTGCACATAAACCATACACAAAATAAATATTCGTGTGTTTTTCGTTTGTAAAAACTCGCGGCATTTTGAGATAACGTTCTACATAAGGTACTGCACTTGTTACTAATATTCATACAAGTTTTTATGATTACCTTTAATTATTTTCATAATTTTAAATAGTAAGCTTGCAGAATAGAAAAACAGATAGATAAACATAATCGAATGGCGTGTCACACGTATGGCAAAACCCTTAATATTTTTTGAATATTCCATCTTTTTCTATTACTTTCCAATAACGCATTTTGAGAGCTATTTTTATATAATATTTTTTTTCTATTTCTCTTTGCTCATAAACCATACTTACTTACTATTAAAGTTTGAGGGCAGCTTACATTAAAGTTTGGGGAAGGCAGCTAAGCAGAACGCGCCATTTTCGAGGTAGTTACGTGACGGAGAAAGAAAGGAGTATAAATAGCAGCATCGACTGCGGAGCTATCATTGTCTTTTAGGCTCTCGTAAGCTACAGGTCACAGATCAGGATCAATGGAAGCCTTTAGGAAAATTATTTCTTATTTTGATGTATCT